>NC_081861.1:73514113-73814113 GCF_963259705.1 Myotis daubentonii | reverse complement strand
TATGTTGATCATTATATCCCACATATGAGTGAGATCATGTGATATTTATCTTTCTAGCACTGGCTTATTTCACTTAGCATAATGCTCTCCAGTTCCATCCATGCTGTTGCAAATGGTAAAAGTTCCTTCTATTTTATAATGGTGTAGTATTCCATTGTGTAGATGTACCATTGTTTTTTAATCCACTCATCTGTTGATGGGCACTTAAGCTGTTTCCAAATCTTAGCTATGGTAAATTGTGCTGCTATGAACATAGGGATGCATATATTCTTTCTGAGTGGTGTTTCTGTTTTCTTGGGATATATTCCTAGAAGTGGGATTGCAGGGTCAAATGGTAGTTCCATTTTCACCTTTTTGAGGAAACTCCATACTGTCTTCCACAGTGGCTGCACCAGTCTGCATTCCCACCAGCAGTGCAAGAGGGTTCCTTTTTCTCCACATCCTCTCCAGCACTTGTCGTTTGTTGATTTGTTGATGATAGCCATTCTGACAGGTGTGAGATGGTATCTCGTTGTTGTTTTGATTTGCATCTCTCAGATGATTAGTGCTTTGAGCATGTTTTCATATGTCTCTTGGCCTTCTGTATGTCCTCTTTCGAAAAGTGTCTATTTAGGTCTTTGTGCATTTTTTTGACTGGATCGCTTATCTCCCTTTTGTTAAGTTGTATGCTTTCTCTGTAAATTTTGGAGATAAACCCTTATGTGAAATAGCATTGGCAAATATGTTCTCCCATGCAGTGGGCTTTCTTGTTGTTTTGTTGATGGTTTCTTCTTCTGTGCAGAAGCTTTTTATTTTGATGTAGTCCCATTTGTTTATTTTCTCCTTAGTCTCCATTAACCTAGGAGCTGTGTTGGTAAAGATGTTGCTATGGCATATGTCTGCTATTTTTTAAATATATTTTATCGATTTTTACAGAGAGGAAGGGAGAGAAGTAGAGAGTTAGAAACATCGATGTGAGAGAAACATTGATCAGCTACCTCCTGCACACTCCCTACTGGGTATGTGCCTGCAACCAAGGTACATGCCCTTGACCAGAATCGAACCTGGGACCCTTGAGTCCACAGACTGACGCTCTATCCACTGAGCCAAACCAGTTAGGGCATATGTCTCCTATTTTGTTGCCTTTGGAGTCTTGTAGGATTTTTATGGTTTCTCATCTTACATTTAAGTCCTTCAGCCATTTTGAGTTTGTTTTTGTGTATGGTATAAGTTGGTGATCTAGCTTCATTTTTTTTTTTTTTGCAGGTATCTGACCAAATTTCCCAGAACCAATTATTAAAGAGACTGTCTTGACTCTATTGTATGCTTTTGCCTCCTTGGTCAAACATTAATTGAGCATAACAGCTTGGGTCTATTTCTGGATTCTCTGTTCTGTTCCATTGGTCTATATGTCTGTTCTTGTGCTAGTACCAGGCAGTTTTGGGAACCCTGGTTTGGTAATATAGCTCCAACTTTGTTTTTCTTTCTCAGGATTGCTGTTGCTATTCTGTTGGTTTTTTTTTTTGTTGTTGTTGTTGTTTGTTTCTTTGTTTTCATTCCAGATGAATTTTTGGAGAGTTTATTCTAGATCTTTGAAATATACCATAGGTATTTTAATGGGGATTGTATTGAATCTGTAGATTGCTTTTGGTAGTATCAACATTTTAATGATGTTGAGTCTACCAATCCATGAACTTGTTTGTTTTCCTCTCTTTTTTTCCAATGTCCTGTAGTTTTCCTGGTACAGGTCCTTTACCTCCATAGTTGTTTATTCCTAGTTATCTTCAATTTTTTGGTGCAATGGTAAATGGGATTGTTTTTTTGTTTTTTTTAGTTTCTCTTTATGTGAGTTCATCATGGGTGTATAGACATCCCATAGATTTCTGGGTATTAATTTTGTATCCTGCTACATTGCCAAATTCATTTATTAGGTTGGGAAATTTTTTGATTGAGTCTTTGGGGTTTGCTATGTACAGTATCATGTCATCTGTGAAAAAAGACAACTTTACTTCTTCTTTTTCCATTTGAATGCCTTTTATTTCTTCTTCTTGTCTGATTGCAATGGCTAGCACTTCCAGTACTATATAGAACAGGAGTGGTGAAAGTAGGCATCCCTGTCTTGTTCCTGTTCGTAGGGGAAATGAGTTTAGTTTTGCCCATTGAGTATAATATTGGCTGTAAGTTTGTCATATAAGGCTTTTATTGTGTTGAGTGATGGTCCCTCTATTCTCACTTTGCTGAGGGTTTTTATCAAGAAATAGTGTTGGA
Source organism: Myotis daubentonii (assembly GCF_963259705.1). Classification (NCBI taxonomy): domain Eukaryota; kingdom Metazoa; phylum Chordata; class Mammalia; order Chiroptera; family Vespertilionidae; genus Myotis; species Myotis daubentonii. The sequence continues at coordinate 73,811,866 of NC_081861.1, read as the reverse complement.
TTTTGTGAAATATGTTTTCTGCATCGATTGATATGATTATGTGATTTTTGCCTCTCAATTTGTATATGTGATGTATCACATTTACCGTAAGTGATTTGTGGATATTGTACCACCCATTCATCCCCTGAATAAATCCCACTTCATTGTGGTGTATGATCTTTCTCATGTAATGCTGGATCCGATTTGCTAGAGTTTTGTTGAGGATTTTAGCATCTATATTCATCAAGGATATTGGCCTACAGTTTTCTTTTTCTATGGTGTCTTTATCTGGTTTTGGGATTAGGGTAATGCTGGCTACATAGAAAGAACTTGGAAGTGTCCATTCCTCTTGAATTTTTTGGAATTGTCTGAGGAGGATAGGTTTTAGTTTTTCTTTGAATGCTTGGTAGAAGTCCCCTGTAAAGCCATCAAGACCAGTGCTTTTGTTTGCTGGAAGATTTTTGATCACTGCTTCAACAGGAAAGCAACAGGAAAGCCTAGGCTGGGCTGCTTGACTCACTGAGAAGACAGAGAAAATGGGGCCTTGGAGACAGTTTAGGGGGTTAGCCCGGGATGCACTACCACTGCCCATTGCTACCCTGGTTTCAAGTCTCATGGGGTCCCTTAGAGGTTGGAGGATACGTGCCTATAGGGAATGGCACAAGTGTGCTCCTTGGAGGAAGAATGTGTGTTGGGTCCTTTGTTCTGAGCATATTTCTCTCTCTGTTGCAGGTGGAAATCTTAGGGAAAGTCTCAGAATATCCATCAGCTTTCCAGGAGTGCTCTTTCAGGTTCATGGTCTCCACTGATTGGTCAGTGCCAGGGAAGTGGGTCATTAGTCAATGTAGCTGGTCCTGAGGCAGCCATGGGTCACTGGTCTGGCTTTTCTGCTTTTCTGGGCCTGGAGCTGAAATACAACTGAGGCCTAGATGTTAACCTTAGGGAGGAAAAGGTCAAGCGGGTCTAAACCTCCAGACAAGTGATATGAAAGATCAGGGGTCCAAACTGCATGACCAGTGACATGCTATGGGGGGATAGGTTACCCTGTGCTCAATGTTCTTATTTTCCCGGTTTTGCCCCTTTCTAGCCATTTGAGGCTTTCTGCCTTGGTGAATTTCTGTACTTTGCCCATTGTCCTTTCTCTCTCTCTCTCTCTCTTTCTCTCTCTCTCTCTCTCTCTCTCTCTCTCTCTCTATATATATATATATATATATATATATATATATATATATATATATATATATAATCTTCTATCTAATAAAGAGGATAAATATGCAAATTGACCATCACTCCAACACACAAGAAGACCACCCCTATGTGGACACAAGATGGCCACCACAAGATGGCTGGCAGGGAAGTGTAGTTGTGGGGAATCAGGCCAGCAGGGAAGAGCAGTTGGGAGGGACCAGGCCTGAAAGGGAGGACAATCAGGCCTGCAGGGAGGACAGTTGGGGGGGGCAGGCCTACAGGGCAGGGCAGTTGGGAGGAACAAGACCTGTAGGGGAGGGCAGTTGGTGGGGACCAGGCCTGCTGGGGAAGGCAGTTGGAGGTGACCAAGCCTGCAGAGGAGGGCATTTGGGGGTGACCAGGCCAGCAAGGGAGGGCAGTTGGGGGGGGACCAGGCCTGCAGGGGAGGACAGTTAGAGATGACCAGGGGAGGGCAGTTAGGGGTGACCAGGCTATCAGGGGAGGGCAGTTAGGGGCAATTGGGCCAGCAAGGGAGGGCAGTTAGGGGTGACCAGGCTGTCAAGGGAGGGAAGTTAGGGGTGACTGGGCCAGCAGGGGAGGACAGTTAGGATGACCAGGCCAGCAGGGGAGGGTAGTTAGGGGCAATTGTGCCAGCAGGGGAGCAGTTAGGTGTCGATTATGCTGGCAGGTGAGTGGTTAGGGAGTGATCAGGCTGGCAGGGAAGTGGTTAGGGGGCAATCAGGCAGGCAGGAAGCCAAGCAGTTGGGAGCCAGCAGTCCCAGATTGTGAGAGGGATGTCCGACTGCCTGATCCTTGAGGGGTCCCAGGTTGGAGAGGGTGCAGGCTGGGCTGAGGGACACACACACAAACACACCCATGCATGCATGAATTTAATGCACCAGGCCTCTAGTATTTATATAATTTTGTTTGCATATGTGCCCTATGGGATTTTGCTTTTGTGTCCCATGTGTGAAAAGCAGACATAAACTTTTTTTTTCTCTCTCAATTTCTGATTTACACCCTAGTGATATTTAGCAGAAACATTCAAGTATTCAAGCAAACATCCCTGAAAGATCAAGTATCCCTCAGAGACATTCATTCTGTATGGTTTACCAATTATAATACTAATTACATTAGAAAGATGGTATGAAATTTGTCTATGAATTTAGTTGAAATGATTCATGACCCTACCTCATTCTGAAAAGCATTCAAGTCAGTTTTACCTCACTAACTCAAGTTGTATAGATAGCATAACTTATCATAGATTTCTCTTTTGCGGGCCAAGGTCAGGTATGTTCTGATTAGGTTCACTACTTCATAATATGGCACCTTGGCATATTTTAAGCTAAAGGAATTTGAAAAATGACATTCCACTGAAGCAGGTGATAATACTCTCCTCTTGTGAGAGGTTCCCTCTTATACCTGTAAGAAAAGCGTATTCAGCAACCTGAACAAACGGGTCTCACTAATTTTCATACAAGTGAAACAGAATCTGAATCTTTCAGTTCCCTTTCAGCCAAGCTGATCTGCAGTTGTTGTTACAAGAAACTGTGGACAAGAAGGGGCTACATGCTACCTGACAAGCTCAGGGAAGGACTGCATGGCAACCATGAGGCCTATCGTAACCACAAAGGATGGTCTGAAATTAAACCTTTTTAAATTAAAAGCACTTTGTGGTGGGTAGTCATGTCCCAACAAAGGCCAATTTTTACCTTAACTGAGCCTCTCTATTGTCTTTTTGCATCTATGATAACATATAGTTGGAATGCCAAAGTAATTTTCATTTTTCCAGACCCCTCAAAGCACAGGCACCACTCTGCAGAGACCACAAATCCCATCATTGAGTTAGTTTACTGTTAACTATGCTGCACCCACTTAAGTGAAAGAAGTATATGTCATTTTACTGTTTATCCAATCTCAGAGATCTCCCTCCACCTCTTTGCTTTCTCCTTCCTCCCTAATCTATCACAAATGGATTTAATACAACCCACATAAATCTCCTTGTTTGATTGTAATGTATAAAATAAGTTGCACAGCCCTACCTGGTTTGGCTCAGTGGATAGAGCATCAGCCTGCCGACTGAAGTGTCCCAGGTTCAATTCCGGTCAAGGGCATGTACCTTAGTTGCAGGCACATCCCCAGTAGGGGGTGTGCAGGAGGCAGCTGATCAATGTTTCTCTCTCATCGATGTTTCTAACTCTCTATCCCTCTCCCTTCTTCTCTGTAAAAAATCAATAAAATATATTTTTAAAAAAGTTGCACAACTGCCATTATCCGGAGCATTATCTCAATCTGTTAAAATTCTGCTTCACGGCATCTATTGACAGTTTGACTCAAATAAACTCACAAAAATTCTTCACAGGTTTGAATGTTTCTTATATTTATAAAACAAAGAGACATCAGGCCCAAAGGAATTATCAGGTCAAAATTCTGATTTTTTTTCAAAATATATCTATCCCACCCAATACTAGTAAATGCCTAGAAAAAAGATCAGCCCTCTCTGGGTACAGTTGCACCTAATAATCAAACTATGTTCCGAGGGTGTGTTTATCTTGCAAAGGTAAGGGTGTACAGTAAGACTATCAGCTCACCACTGAACGACTTCGGCAGAGGCAAAAAAAAAAATAAAATAAAAAGAAAAGGAAAGGGAAAAAAAGCCAAAAGTAGTGAGATAGTCCAGAGAGGGAGTTGAAAGTCCAATTTGATTTGATTCAACCCCCCAGGAGATAGGGTTCTGGGAGGTCAACTCCACCCTTGAAATTTGGCCCTCCCCCACCTTGAGGCATTTGGCAAGAATCACCAGCAAGGAATAACATAGGTCAGATCAGCAGCTGTTTTATCAGAGAACAGCCCTTTCTGCAGGCACTTGTATGTGACCCGGACAGTTCATCCAATATCCACAATTTATTTTCACAGCTCACACAGCCCCAGGAGGGCATCCTTCAATAGTCTCAGAGTCCTAGTGCTGCCCACTGAGAGTATGGCCACACCTGCTCTCAACTTTGAAAGCTGAAACCCACAGCAGGCCTCATTGAATGAGCTAGAGCCAGACAATGAAAGGAAACCTCCTGTGATTCTTGGATTCCAACATCAATAAATAAATAATAAAACAAAATCACCCCTGCCCCCAAAGGAGGTATCTCTGTTTCTGGAAACAAAAGAGGCAAATACTTTTGTAATGCAAAGCCAAGATCCTGCTGGGTTATCTGGAACTTTCTTGCAAGGCTTTTTATTTCCTATTTTAAGCCCATATTTTTATCAGTCAGTGAATCTGAGTTGACCACCCTCAAAATGAGTTCTTACCTTTTCTACAAGAGCTCATTAGCAGGCTTCAAATGAGCTTTTCAAAATGGCAGCTATTTAATATTTACCCTAAAACTGCTTCTATATTTCCATGTAACATATTGCATTTTCTTAGGCAGAAATCATAGCAAAAATTTATCAAGGAGACTTATTTTATCTCCCATACCTAAAGAATCTAATATTTTAGCCTTGTTTTTCATGATAATAAGAAAGCAGGGTCTTTGTTTGTTTGTTTTTGTTTACTTGTTTTTGTTTTGTTTTTCTTGGCTGCCAAAACCTGAGGTTGATGCATCCATTTCACCCACAGGAAGTAAAAAGCAGTTTGACCCACAAATACTTCTCTTTGCATCTTTCCCTAATCAGATGTGATCTATCTGGAGCACTTATGACAAGCACATAATATTTTACATTGATTTCCACCACATACCAAGAAGCAAGGGTTTAGAAAACAATTTGAAGCTGTTAAGAAAGCAACAACAAACCCTATTTTTTCTTCCTGCAAGTTTTGCCCAAACTTCTGGCAATTATCTATCTATAAAAAGCCTAAGTGACCAGCCTATCATTTGACCGTTCAACTGGTAGCTATGACACACACTGACCACCAGGGGCAGATGCTCAATGCAGGAGCTAAAACTGCAGGCATGGAAACATGGAACAGATTGATGAATCTCAAAGGGAATGGGGGGTGGGGGGGAGAGGGGAGGGAGGGAAGAGATTAACTAAAGATCTTATATGCATACTAGAGGGCCCAGTGCATGGATTCGTGCACCAGTGGGATCCCTTGGCCTGGCCTGTTCCCTCTTGCAATCTGAGACCCCTTGGGGGATATTAGAGAGCAGGTTTTGGCCCAGTCCCCTCAGGCCAGGACAAGGGTCCCCACTGCTGCATGAATCCATGCACCAGGCCTCTAGTATTTTATATTAATGGGGTTAAAATAACAACTGCCATGAGAAGCTATAGTCTTCAGCTCTAGGCCTGAGAATGCAAATGTGATGTGAAATGCAGCTGCAGTGCAGCCTTTTAAACTGCCTGACTTTTTTTCTTTGACATATGGACTATGCTGGAAGGTTTCTGGATCCTTTCATTGTGCCCTCTTATGGACCCTTGTGGTTTCACCCTACATTTCTCTAATTCACCTCTACTTCCTGTGTCACTTCCTCCATATGGGTACATTTGTGATAGTATCCAACAACAGAGCTATCAACATTCAAATCCCCTTACTTGTCCAATTTTCCACAACATAAATGAACAAGTGTGTGCCTTTGCCTTTAACTTTTAAAGAGGCTGAGGCCAGGGTACAAATGGGATTAGGGATCGGAGGGGAACAGAGAATGTGTTTTGAGACAGTAAGCAATAGGTCCTTCTTGTTGAAGTACCAAAGTACATGTGCCCTATGCTTCCAAAGGCTAAAATTCAAAATATGATAGTTTGGAGTAAGAAAGGTTTCATTGATTGAGAAGGTGCCAACAAAGAAGATGAAGACTTAGTTGTGCCTTAAGTACTCTTGCTCTCTGGATTATACCCAGAGTTTTTAAGAGGCTAGGAAGAACACGTAAGCAGAAGTGCTGGTGGGACAAGTTTTAATTGGAGTACCTTGGAACTTGGCCAGTTAGGGTAGTGGGGCATCAATACTGGATACTCCTGGACAATGGACTTTTAGCTTTCAGATAAGGTCCTGGTATCCAAGTTGGAGTTATGTCCTGGTCCTTTGGCTCTGTGTGTGTGTTGGGGGGGGTGGTGAGGGGAGTTGAGGGGATATGAGACTTTGGTTTTGAGTGTAGCCAGAGGGCAAAATTTTCTCCTCTGTGCATGCCAGGCTGCATGACTTGCACTCTTGGTCTGTTGTTACTGTAAAGCAAATCAGTACAGTGGGGCCTTGACTTACGAGTGTCCCGACTAACGAGTTTTTCCGAGCCGTCTCTCGGTCGATTTTGTGCTTTGAGTTGACAGAGTAATCTGAGTTAATGAGATCCGTCACAGAACGAATTAAACTCATAAGTCAAGGCCCCACTGTATTTCATTAAGCAGGATAAAAATCTTTGCAGCTGGCTTTGTAATCACATGCCCTTATGGTTTTCTACTGCAATACTCAAGCCAGTTTAGCAATGATGCTTAGGTGACCATATTCCGACTTGACTTGATGCTGTAATTAAATTAGACTTGAGGGCTATCATTCAAACTTGAAGGGGAAATAAGAAGCTTCACAGACAAAAAAAGGCTAAGGGAGTTTATCACCACCAAGCCAGCAATGCAAGGAATGCTAAAGGGACTGGTATAAAAATAAGAAATAAATAGCTCAGAAAGAAAACAGCCACACAAAAAAAGAAATGCCTACAAACAAGTACCTTTCCATAATAACTTTAAACGTAAATGGACTAAATGCTCCAACCAAAAAACATCGAGTGGCTGAATGGATAAAAAAAAAATGACCCATACATCTGCTGTCTACAAGAAACCCACCTCATTAGAAGGGACTCACACGGATTGAAAGTGAAAGGTTGGAAAAATATCTTTCAGGCAAATGTAAATGAAAAGAAAGCTGGGGTAGCAATACTTATATCGGACAAAATAGACCTCAAAGTGAAGGCCATAAAAAGAGATAAGGAAGGCCACTTCATAATAGTAAAGGGATCAATACAACAAGAAGATATAACCCTGGTAAACATATATGCACCCAATGCAGGAGCACTCAAATTCATAAAAAAACTCCTGGAAGATATCAAAGGAGAGATCAACAACAATACAATCATAGTAGGGGACTTTAATACATCACTGAAAGCACTGGATAAGTCCTATAGACAAACAATCAGCAAAGATACAGCAATCCTAAATGACTCACTAGATCAGATGGACTTAATAGATATCTTCAGAACACTTCACCCCAAAGCCAGGGAATATACATTCTACTCAAGTGCTCATAAGACATATTCAAAAATAGACCATTTATTGGGTCACAAGCAAAGTATCCCCAAATTCAAGAAGATTGAAATCATAAAAAGCGTCTTCGCAGACCACGATGGCATAATATTTGAAATAAACTAAAATAAAAACAACCCAAAATACTCAAACACCTGGAAGCTGAATAGCATGCTATTAAATATAGATTGGGTTAGCATTGAGATCAAAGAAGAAATTAAAAAAATCCTGAAATCTAATGACAATGAAAACACAACAATTCAAAACCTATGGGACACAATGAAAGCAGTCCTGAGAGGGAAGTTTATAGCTCTACAGGCCTATATCAAAAAAAAATAAAAAATGGTAGTAAATCATCTTACTCTACAACTCAAAAAACTAGAAAGAGAGCAACAATAAAACCCCAGAGTGAGCAGAAGGAAGGAGATAATAAAGATTAGAGCAGAAATAAATTACATAGAGACCAAAAAAAAAAAAAAACAATACAGAAAATTAATGAAACCAAGAGCTGGTTATTTGAAAGCATAAACAAGATTGACAAACCTGTAGCCAGACTCACCAAGAAGCAAAGAGTAAGGAACCAAATAAACAAAATCAGAAATGATAGAGGCGAAATAACAACAGACCCCACAGAAATACAAACGATTGTTAAAAAATACTATGGACAGCTCTACTCCAACAAACTAGACAACCTGGAGGAAATGGACAAATTCCTAGGAAAAATACAACATTCCAAAACTCAATCAGGAAGAATCTAAAAATCTCAACAGGCCAATAACTGTGGAAGAAATTGAAGCAGTCATCAAAAAGCTTCCAGCAAACAAAAGCCCAGGACCAGACGGCTTCACAGTGGAGTTTTACCAAACATTCAAGGAAGAACTAAAACCTATCCTCCTCAGACTACTACAAAAAATTCAAGAGGAAGGAACACTTCCAAGCTCATTCTATGAAGCCAGCATTACCCTAATACCAAAACCAGATAGAGACAACACAATGAAAGAGAATTACAGGCCAATATCCTTCATGAACATAGATGCCAAAATCCTCAACAAAATCTTAGCAAATCGGATCCAGCAGTACATCAGAAAGATCATACACCATGACCAAGTAGGATTTATCCCAGGGATGCAAGGATGGTACAATATCCAAAAATCAATAAACATGATACATCACATAAACAAATTGAAAGAAAGAAAACAACACCTGGTCATATCAATTGATGCAGAAAAAGCATTTGACAAAATTCAACACCCATTTTTGATAAAAACTCTCAGTAAGGAAAGAGTAGAAGGATCATTCCTCAACATAATAAAAGCCATATATGACAGGCCCACAGCCAACATCATACTGAATGGACAAAAACTAACACCATTTCCCCTAAGAACAGGAACAAGACAGGGATGCCCCCTCTCACCACTCCTGTTCAACATAGTACTGGAAGTGTTAGCCATTGCAATTCGGCAAGAAGAAGAAATAAAAGGCATCCAAATTGGAAAAGAGGAAGTAAAACTGTCCTTATTTGCAGACGACATGATATTATACATACAAAACCCTAGAGATTCCATCAAAAAGCTACTAGACTTAATACATGAATTTGGCAATGTAGCAGGATACAAAATTAACCCCAAGAAATCTGAGGCATTTCTATACACCAATAGTGAACTTTCAGAAAGAGAGATTATGAAAACAATCCCGTTTACCATCGCACCAAAAAAAAAAAAATTAAGCTACCTAGGAATAAACTTAACTAAAGAGGTAAAAGACCTCTACTCAGAAAACTACAGGATGTTGAAAAAAGATATAGAGGAAGACATAAACAGATGGAAGAACATACCGTGTTCATGGATTGGTAGAATCAACATCATTAAAATGTCCATACTACCCAAAGCAATCTATAAATTTAACGCACTTCCCATTAAAATACCAACGGCATACTTCATAGATCTAGAACGAACTCTCCAAAAATTCATCTGGAATAAAAAAAGACCCCGAATAGCTGCAGCGATCCTGAAAAGGAACAAAGTAGGTGGGATCTCAATACCAGATATCAAGCTGTATTACAAAGCCACTGTTCTCAAAACTGCCTGATACTGGCACAAGAATAGGCATATAGATCAATGGAATAGAATAGAGAGCCCAGAAATCGGCCCGAACCAATATGCTCAATTAATATTTGACAAAGGAGGCAAGAACATACAATGGAGCCAAGATAGTCTCTTCAATAAATGGTGTTGGGAAAATTGGACAGATATATGCAAGAAAATGAAACTAGACCACCAACTTACACCATACACAAAAATAAACTCAAAATGGATAAAGGACTTAAATATACGACAGGAAACCATAAAAATTCTAGAAGAATCCAAAGGCAACAAAATCGCAGACATATGCCGAAGCAATTTCTTCACTGATACAGCTCCTAGGGCACTTGAAACTAAAGAAAAAATGAACAAATGGGACTGCATCAAAATAAAAAGCTTCTGCACAGAAAAGGAAACCATCAACAAAACAACAAGAAAACCCACTGTGTGGGAAAACATATTTGCCAATGTCATATCTGATAAGGGCCTAATCTCCAAAATTTATAGGGAACTCATACAACTTAACAAAAGGAAGATAAACAATCCAATCAAAAAATGGGCAAAGGACCTAAATAGACACCTTTCAAAAGAGGACATTCAGAAAGCCAAGGGACATATGAAAACATGCTCAAAGTCACTAATCACCCGAGAGATGCAAATCAAAACAACAATGAGGTACCATCTCACACCTTTCAGACTGGCTATCATCAACAAATCAACAAACGACAAGTGCTGGAGAGGATGTGGAGAAAAAGGAACCCTCTTGCACTGCTGGTGGGAATGCAGACTGGTGCAGCCACTATGGATGACAGTATGGAGTTTCCTTAAAAAACTGAAAATGGAACTCCCATTTGACCCTGTGATCCCACTTCTAGGAATATATCCCAAGAAACCAGAAACACCAATCAGAAAGGATATGCACCCCTATGTTCATAGCAGCACAATTCACCATAGCTAAGATTTGGAAACAGCCTAAGTGCCCATCAGTAGATGAATGGATTAGAAAACTGTGGTACATCTACACGATGGAATACTATGCTGCTGTAAAAAGGAAGGAACTCTTACCATTTGCAACGTCATGGATGGAACTGGAGAGCATTATGCTAAGTGAAATAAGCCAGTCAATAAAGGAAAAATACCACATGATCTCACTCATTCATGGACAATAGAGACCATTATAAACTTTTGAACAATAATAGATACAGAGGCAGAGCTGCCTCAAACAGATTGTCAAACTGCAGCGGGACGGCCGGGGAGGGTTGGGGGGCAGGAGGTAGGGAGGTAAGAGATCAACTAAAGGACTTGTATGCATGCATATAAGCATAACCAATGGGCATAAGACACTGGGTGATAGGGGAGGCTAGGGGACTGTCTAGGGCGGGGGGATAAAATGGATACATATGTAATACCCTTTGTAATACTTTAAGCAATAAAAAAAAAAAAAACAAAAAAAAAACCTGAAAATGGAAATCCCATTTGACCCTGTGATCCCACTTCTGGGAATATATCCCAAGAAACCAGAAACACCAATCAGAAAGGATATGCACCCCTATGTTCATAGCAGCACAATTCACCATAGCTAAGATTTGGAAACAGCCTACGTGCCCATCAGTAGATGAATGGGTTGGAAAACTGTGGTACATCTACACGATGGAATACTATGCTGCTCTAAAAAGGAAGGAACTCTTACCATTTGCAACGGCATGAATGGAACTGGAGAGCATTATGCTAAGTGAAATAAGCCAGTCAATGAAGGAAAAATACCACATGATCTCACTCATTCATGGATAATAGAGACCATTATAAACTTTTGAACAATAATAGATACAGAGGCAGAGCTGCCTCAAACAGATTGTCAAACTGCAGTGGGAAGGCCGGGGAGGGTTGGGGGGCAGGAGGTTGGGGGTAAGAGATCAACTAAAGGACTTGTATGCATGCATATAAGCATAACCAATGGACATAAGACACTGGGGGATAGGGGAGTCTAGGGGACTGTGTAGGGCGGGGGGAATAAATGGACACATATGTAATACCCTTTGTAATACTTTAAGCAATAATAAAAAAATATTTAAATCAACCTAAGAAAAAAAAAAGAAATGCAATATCTAAAAAAAAAAAAAATAATAAATTAGACTTGAGGATCTTGGTTGTGTGTATGAATATATTTTGCATGTGGAGGAACTTGATTTTGAAAAGGAGCAGAATTTTCCTTACCAAAGTATGTCACTTTGGCATAAGAATTATCTTGAGCTATTTGTTTGTTTGTTATTCCTCATTGGAGAATTTTGGGTTTGTTTTTTTGTTTGTTTGTTTGTTTTTAGGAAGGGAGAGGAAGAGAGAGAGAAAAACGTCAATGTGAGAAACATCCATTGCTTACCTCTTACACATGCCCCAACCTGGAATCAAACCTGCAGCCTAAGTATGTGCTGTGACCAAGAATCGAACCTGAACCCACAACCTTTTTGTGTATGGGATGATGCTCTAATAAACTGAGCCACCTGTCAGGTCTTGAGTTGTTTATTTTTAAGAAAGAGCAGACATTGGAGAATCTCTGAAAGCTGTGGACCCTGTAAAGAAACATTAATTTGATATGAACCTCAAGAAGGAATTTATCTGCTGAAATGGACTTCCCATTGTCAACCAAGTGCCCAAATTTTATGATTGATAGAGTCTAGCAGCAATTTACGGACAGGAACTTGTCACAAATTCTGGGAGTTAGGGAGAATCTTAGACTGAACGCTCAGCTTTCTGGACTATGCCCTGTTTGTTTACCTCATCTGAGTTAACCACTGAAAAGAAATCTTGGTTTAGTTTTTCTACTAACAGACAGGGACCTGCAATGTCTAATGAGAACAACACAAATTTGTATTCCCATTTGCATCTATAGAACAGAATTGTGCAAATCTGAAAGTCACTAGCATAAAATTGGGAACTTGGATGGGACCTTTCTCTATAAAATATGGCTTCCCCTTTGTCTCAGCAGAGCACAATTTAGATTGCTACATGAATGTGTGTCTCTAGTGCTGCAGCTCCTTTTGCTAAAATGCTTTTTATTATTTATTACAGTCCAAAATTAATTTTAGTATACTGAAATTTATATTTATAAAGAAAATCTCCATTTGTAAGAGTATCTCCCTCTCTGTACTAAGAAGAGGAGGATGCCTAACTTTCTAAAAACTTATCAATGGGAAATGCAGTTAAATCTGAATATCAACAATACTCTTTTCCTGGTAACTTTCCATAAATGGCCTAACCCACCATCTGTTTCATTTTATTTTTTCCTTACCTGGAGATGGTATTAAAGATTGTTGCTTAGATCATTGAAGGGAGTAAGTTATTCAGTTTTCTTTGTATCTCCCCAGGTATGCAGAAGATATGCATATTATTAGACTTCTGTTTGTTTTTCTCCTATTAATCCAAAAAATTGAAGGGAAATTTATTTTTTCTCTGCTACAAGTAATTGAGAAAAAAAGAAGGCTCATTATAGTAGCTGACTTCTAAAATAGACTTCAATGTACCTCACCTCACTTCCTGCCAGTCATGTCTTTCTGTAGTCTAGACCCACATTGTGATTGGTTTGTGTGACTAAAATTATATAACAGAAGTGATGATCTATGATGTCCAAGACTGAATTATAAAGAATATTGAGGCAGGTGCCTTGTTATCTTAGTTCACTATTGAGGAAGCTAGTGTAGGAAAGGGAAGACTTTCACTCTACTTCCCATGTTTAATAGCTACATCTATGAAATAATCTGATTATAGGCAAGATAACAGTAGAAAAGTTATACACATCAATTCTTGGTATTACATATATAGAAGAATCACAGGGAAAAAAAAGAATAGCCCCTAAGTCCATGAAATTGGAGAGCTTATATGTTGTCTTAATAGGGAGAAAAGAGGGGGGAATGTGGGCCTCTTATGGCAGAGTAAATTATTTTAAAAAGATTAATGATCCTGTTAAAATAACCAGATTGGACCCAAGATGGAGGTACTCATGCTAACAACATATCAGCAAAAATAAACTTAACTAAATTGCTGTGCTTGACTCTCTGAGAAAAAAATAAATTAAAAAGGCCTACAGCAACCCACCAGTGGTTGTCTGTTCAGCACAAGTTACCTAACCCTGCTCCAAGACTTCCCCTTAGCTTCATATAAAGAAAGTAACCCTGCTGTAACCTATCAGCAAATACCCATAAAAATAACTTCCTTGTTCTTGTTCACTTTGATCTATAAAAATCTCTTGCTTTGTATAGCTCTTCAAAGCTTTTTATATTTGCTAGATTGGATACTGTCTAATTAAAAAATTGCTGAAAAAAGTCAATAAGATCACTTAAAATTTACTCAGTTGAATTTTATTCTTTATCTGTAACAAGCCCTTAAAAGAATACATGGGAGATATGATAATTTGTGACAAAGTTAGTCTGAGTGTTGTGTTGACTTTCAATCACCTCTCCTATGATAAGAGTTCACCTTCCCTGCTTGATGAATCTCCCAGGAAGGAGATTCATGACAATTTACTTCCTTTAGATGATCTGTCTTTCGTTGGATAAGAAAAGTTTAAAGAAAGCCTCCTCTTGCATTTGCTGTTTTTCAAGTGGCTTAACACAAAATAACCAATAGAAAAAAGTGGCATATTTTGGAGTGGCATGTCCTGAACTCCTTCATCACCTGCCTAAGGAGATTACAGTGACATTGTGATTATGCCTATATGGAGAAGAACTGAGGTCTTCTACTAAAGTTGGCAACAATGTGTGAGCAAATTATCTCTCTCATATATATATATATATATATATATATATATATATATATATATATATCCTGATGCACGGATTCATGCACTGGTGGGTCCCTCAGCCTGGCCTGTGGAGATCAAGCTGAAAATGACCCTGTGCATAGATTTGTGCACTGGTGGGTCCCATGGCCTGGCCTGTGGGGATCAGGCCAAAACCGGCAGTCCAAATTCCCCCAAGGGGTCCTGGATTGCGAGAGGGTGCAGGCCAGGCTGAGGAACTCCACCGGTGCATGATTGGGGCCGGGTAGGGACCACGAGAGGGCTCCAGGTCATGTCTGGCCCATCTTGCCCAGTCCAAATTGGCTGGACCCCAATAGCAAGCTAGCCTACTAGTCAGAACACCCACTCCATGGTGGTCAGTGCACGTCATAGTGACTGTTCGAATGGTCAAATGGTCACTTAGGCTTACCATTATGTCTTTTATAGATATACTAGAGGCCCGGTGCACGAAATTCGTGCCCTGGGGGGTGGGGTTCCCTCAGCCCAGCCTGCCCCTCTCACAGTCCGGGAGCCCTCAGTGGATGTTCTACTGATGACCACAGTCTGGCAGCAAAGGCTTGGAGCAGGCGTCGTGTGTGTGTGTGTGTGTGTGTGTGTGTGTGTGTGTCTGTCTGTCTGCTAGGGCCTGCCCCCAGCCACACCACATAGGCTCGAAGCAGTTGCTGTGTGTGTGTGTGTGTGTGTGTGTGTGTGTGTGTGTGTGTCCCCACTGGGGGTCTTCCCCCAGCCACATTGGAGGCTCAGAGCAGGCACTGTGTGTGTGTGTGTGTGTGTGTGTGTGTGTGTGTGTGTGTCTGCTGGGGTCCTGCCCCCAGCCACACCATGGAGGCTTGGAACAGGAGCCCCTCTGTGTTGATCTCTCAGGTTCCTGGCCTCCACTGCATGTTGTACTCTCCCTTGAGCTACGGCCAGGATGAGGGTGCTGCTTGCAAGCTGGGCTTTCCTGCTCCCGGATCACCATGGCGACCGGGGAGCAGGCCCAGCTGGGGGCTGCCAACAGACCAGACTTTCCCGCTCCCAGGTCTCCATGGCAACTGGGGACCAGGCTCAGCTTGGAGCTGCCCACAGTCCAGGCTTGCTCTCCTGCTCCCGGATCAGGCCCAGCTGGGGGCTGCCTACAGGCTGCACTTTTCTACTTACTGATGGCCAGATCACCACAGCGACCCAGTGCCCAGCGGCACTTTCCTGCTCTCCAATAGTCATAGGGTCCCAGCTAGGGGCAGAGCTTAGCAGTGCAGGGCATAGGCGGCACGGGGGTCCCGGCTGGGGGCTCAGGTGGCACACAGGGGTCCCGGCCCAGGGCTGCACATGGGGCCCAGATGGCAGCTCCCACTGTCCCACCCTGCCTGTAGTATAGGATAGAGGCCTGTTGCACGGGTGGGGGCCATCTGGTTTGCCCTGAAAGTGTCCCGGATCAGGGTGGGGGTCCCGCTTGGGTGCCTGGCCAGCCTGGATGATGGGCTGAAGGCTGTTTGCAGCTGGTCACACCCCTTTCAGGGTGGGGATTCCCACTGGCGTGCCTGGCCAGTCTGGGTGAGGGCCTGAGAGCCGTTTTCAGGCGGGAGGGCAACTTAAGCTCCCAGCCTCTCCTTTTTTTCTTTTTTTTTTAATTCTGGGATTTATTTACCTTCTATAGCTGTCACTGGAGCTGAGAGCTGGCTCCAGCTCTGAGGGCTGAAATCAGGTTTCTGGGTCTGTTTGGCTTCTACAATTGAAACTCTGTTGCCATCACAGCAGCTCTAAGCTCTGAGGCCGAATCTGGCTGAAAGCAGGTCTCTGGAGCTTGTTTAGCTTCTATAATTGCAACATAGTTGCTTAGAGTGCAGCTCAGAGGCTGGCAGCGGCAGGTCAGGAATGTTGGCTTCCTCTGTCACTGGAGCAAGCAAGCCTCCTGTTCACTTCAGCTGCATGGCTGCTGGCCGCCATCTTGGTTGGCAGTTAATTTGCATATCCTGCTAATTAGCCAATGGGAAGGGTTTCAGGGTTATGGTCAATTTGCATGTTTCTCTTTTATTAGATAGGATAGATATAATGATATATAGATATATAGATATATAGATGTATAGATGTATAAATATATAGATATATAGATATAAAGATATGTAGATATATAGATATGTAGATATATAGATATATAGATATATAGATAGATAGATAGATAGACATATAGACATATAGACATATAGATATAGATATATAGATATATATAGATGTAGATATATAGATATATAGACATATAGATATATAGACATGTAGATATATAGATATATAGATATATAGATACATAGATATACATAGATACATAGACATATCATATTACCAAAATACAATTACAACCTGTGTGTATATATACATATACTCTATATATACATATATAGAAACTGTGTATATATATTTAGTATTTAAATAACTCTTTTAATAGTAGTGGTTAGAGATAAAAAATGGCTGCAGAGTAAGTGCATGCTGCATGGACACACTCCCAGGACCAAACTGGAATTACAACTAAAATACAGACATATTTCCTGAATAATAAAATAAAGATTTTCTGAAAAGAACCCTGATAATGGTGGATGGAAAGTGGAGACCATATAGAGACTGGTAAGAGGTGCAGAGGCATGAAAGGGTGGCCCTGCTCCCACAGTCAGCAACTGAATTTCCGGAGAGATATCTCAGCAGTGGGGGGTTGTCACTGAGAACTCTGAGGTCTAATTCCCAAGCTGGGCTGCCCAGTGGAGAGCACCAGAACTGAGAAGAGTTCCCACATAACATCTGGCACTGAAAAGGAGAAGGGGTACTGTCTGGAAGGAAGAGATGGCTGGAAATGCAGGCCCCCTCTTAAAGGGCCAATTAAAAAATCCCTTGTAGAGCCACACAGCTTGTGCTTAAGGAGAGGGAGGACAGAATGAACTGGAGTTATGTGAGCCGACACCAGGATTGGGGGTTCTGGGGTTAGAGCTCAGAAGGCAAACACCCTGGTTTCCTGTGCTGAGTTATTCCCTCATGCTGTTATTCCGTCATGCTGTGGAGGACATATTTCTCATGCAGAAAATTACTACCTAAGCAGTTTTGTCTGGAGGGAAGATAGTTGACCCACCCTATTGGAAAACACCTTGCCCCATGGTGTGGAGTTTCTGAGGCCCATTTAGAGACTGAGAATAACAATTAGACTCCAGCCAGAAGCATTTGTGCACCCTGTTGGGAAAACTCTTGTCACTCCTGTGGATGATTGTCTGAAGGCTATATAAGACTAAATATAATCAGGCTGCAAGTAGAGGTGGTTTCTGGAGGCTTTGAATCTTTGCCTGATCTAATTTGTCAGAAAGTACCACTTGACAATGTCCTGCACTAGAGATTTAGAGGCATAGAGGATCTACCTAATACATAGTCACAAACACAAACAAGCAGTCAAAATGAGGAGACAAAGAAGCAACCCCCAAATAAAAGAACAAGAGAATTATCCAGAAGAAGAGATAAATGAAATGGAGATAAGAAATTTACTGATGTAGAGTTGAGAATAATGATGGTGAAGATGCTCAACAGCATGAGAAAAGATATAATAGCTGTGAAAACAGAAATAAAGAGTGACATAGCATAAATAAACAACACATTGGAAGGAATTCACAGCAGATTAGGGGAAGCTAAGGATAGAATCAGTAAATTAGAAGACAGGGTTGGAAAAATCACTCAATCAGAGAAACAAAAAGAAAAAACAATTAAAAAACAGGAGGACAGCCTAACGGAGCAGTGGAACATGAAAAGTAACAATATTCAAATAGCAGGTGTTCCAGAGGAAGCAGAAAGGGAGAAAAAGATTGTGAACATGTTTGAAGACATAATGGCAACAAACTCCCCTAACTGGATAAACGTAAAATTCACACAAGTTCAGGAAGCACAGATAACCCCAAACAGGAAGAACCAAAACAGGCCCATGCACAACCACATCATAATTAAAATGCCAAAAATTAAAGACAAAGAGAGAATATTAAAGGCAACAAGAGAAAAGCAAACTGTTACCTACAAAGGTGCTCCCATAAGGCTGACACCTGATCTCTCGTCAGAAACCCTAAAGGCCAGAAGAGAATGGCATGAAGTACTCAAGGTAATTGAAAACAAGATTACTGGATCTAGCAAGGTTAGCATTCAAAATAGACTATGAAATAAATAGCTTCCCAGACAAAAAATGGCTGAAGGAGTTCATCATCACCAAGACAGCATTACAAAAAAAATGCTAAAGGGATTGCTTTAATGAGAAAAAATAGAGAGAGAAACCTTGGTATACAGAATTAAAATGGCAATAAATAAGCACCTATCAATAATAACCTTAAATGTAAATGAATTAATTGTTACAATCAAAAGGCATAGGGTCACTTAATGGATACAAAGACTTGACCCAACTACATGCTGTCTACAAGAGACCAACCTCAGAACAAAAGGCACACACAGTATGAGAGTGAAGGGATGGGAAAAAAATTTCCATGAAAATGGAAAGCAAAAAAAGCTGGGGTAGTAATACTCAGATATGACAAAATAGACAGCAAAATGAAAGCCATCTCAAGAGACAACAAAGGTCACTACATAATACTAAATTGATTGATCCCAAAAGAGGATATAACCCTGGTAAACATATATGCACCCAATTTAGGAGCACCTAAATATATTTTTTAAAAAACTTCTTGAGGACTTTAAGGGAGAGATTAAAAAACAATACAGTACTAGTAGGGGACTTTTAAAACCCTGATGAATTCACTGGATAGAACTTCCAGACAAAAATTAACAAGGAAACAGTGAATCTAAACAGGATCAGATGTATTTCATTGACAATTGTAGAACATTTTACCCCAAAGCTGTATTATATACATTCTTCTCACATAGACTATATATTAGGGCACAAAACAAATCTCTACAAGTTCAAGAAGACTGAAAACATATTAAGCATCCTCTCAGATCACAGTGAAATGAAATTAGGAATCAACTCCAGTAAAAACACCCAAACACATTCAAATACAATGGAGGCTAAATAACATGTTATTAAACAATAAATGGGTCATCAATGATATCAAGAAAAAATCAAAAACTTCCTGGAAAAAAATTAAAAGGAACACACAACCCCAAATCTCTGGGGCACAGCAAAAGCATTCCTGAGAGGGAAGTTCATAGTACTACAGGCATACCTCAAAAAAGGAAACAAAATTACTAATAAACTCTTTATCCATACAACTTAACAAACTAGAAAGAGAATAACAAGAAAAGCCCAAAGTAGAAGGAAGGAAATGATAATGATTAGAGCAGAAATAAATGACATAAAGACAAAAAAAAAAACAACCCTAAAAAAAATCAATGAAACCAAGAGCTGCTTCTTTGAAAGGATAAGCAAGATTGAAGAACTGTTAGCCAGATTCATCAAGAAAGAAAGGGAGAGGACCCACATAAATAAAATCAGTAACAAAAGCAGAGAAGTAACCATGACACCACAGAAATAAAAAGGATTATAAGCTAATACTATGAACCACCAAATAACAACAAGCTGGACAATGTGGATGAAATGGACAAATTCCTACAAAAATACAATATCCCAATACTGAATCAGGAAGAATTTGAAAACATGAATAGGCCAATAACAACTGAATAATAGAAGCAATACTAAAAAACAGACAAACAAACAAACAAACAAAACTCCAGGGAACAAAAACCTGGGTCCCGATGGCTTCACTGGCAAGTTTTACCAAACATTCAAAGAGGAAGGAACACTTCCAAGCTCTTTTTATGAGGCTAGCATTATCCTAATTCTAAAACCATATAAAGACACTAAAAAGAAAGATAATTACAGGCCAGTATCTCTAATGAACATAGATGCTAAAGTCCTCAACAAAATATTATCAAATTAGATCCCGCAATATACTAAAAAGATCATACAGTATAACCAAATAGAATTTACTCTAGAGATGCAAGGCCAGTACAATATTTGCACATCAATAAATGTGATACATCACATAAATAAATTGAAAGGCAAAAATCACATGGTCATATCAACAGATGCAGAATAAGCATTGGAGAAATTCAAACAACCATATTTTGATTTAAAAAAATCTCAGCAAAGTGGGAATAGAGAGAACGTAGCTCAACATGATGAAGGCCATATATGACAGAATTACAGCAAACATCATATTCAATGGGCAAAAACTAAAACATTTCCCCTAAGAACAGGAACAAGGCAGTGATATCCACTTTCACTACTCCTATTCAAAATAGTACTAGAAGTCCTAGCCACAGTGATCAGAAAAAAGAAAAAATAAAAGCCATCCAAATTGGAAAGCAGTAAGTAAAACTCTCATTCACAGATGACATGATATTGTACATAGAGAACCCTAAAGACTCCACCAAAAAACTACTAGACCTAATTAATGAATTTGGCAGTACAGCAGGATACAAAATTAACACCAAGAAATCTATGGCATTTTTATACACCAATAATGAATTCCCAGAAAGAGAAATTAAACAATCTGATTTACCATTGCAACAACAACAACAATTTAAGATACTTAGGAATAAACGTAACCAAGGAGGCAAAAGTCCTATACTCAGAAAACTACAGTATGTTGAAAAAATAAATACAAGAAGATATAAACAAGGGGAAGAATACACTGTGTTCATGGATTGGCAGAATCAACATCATTAAAATATCCATATTACCCAAGGCAATCTACAGATTCAATGCAATCCCTATTAAAATACCAACAGCATATTTCACAGATCTAGAACAAATACTCCAAAAATTTACAGGGAACCAAAAAAAGACCTTGAATAGCTGCAGCAATCTTGAGAAAGTAGAACAAACTTGGAGGAATCACAAGAGCAGATTTCAAGTTATACTACAAAGCCACCATAACCAAAACAGCCTGATACTGGCACAGGAACAGGCATTTAGGTTAATGGAACAGAGCAGAGACCCCAGAAATCAACCCAAGCCATTATACTCAATTAATATTTGACAAAGGAGGCAAGAGCATACATTGCAGTCAAGACAGTCTCTTCAATAAATGGTGTTGGGAAAAATTTCACAGATATATGCAAAAAATGAACCTAGACCACCAACTTACATCATACACAAAAATAAACTCAAAATGGATAAAAGACTTAAATGCAAATCAGGAAACCATAAAAATCCTAGAAGAAACTATGGCAGCAAAATCTCAGGTGTGTCTCATAACAATATATTTACAGATACATCTCCTGACCTAGGGCAAAGGAAACTAAGGAGAAAATAAATGGGACTACATAAACACACACACACACACACACACACACACACAAAAAAAAAAAAACCCAAAAAAACACTTCTGCACAGCAAAAGAATCCATCAACAAAATGAAAAAAAAATTGCACTGTATGCGAGAACATATTTGGCAATGATATATCTCAGTGGTTCTCAACCTTCTGGCCCTTTAAATACAGTTCCTCATGTTGTGACCCAACCATAAAATTATTTTCGCTGCTACTTCATAACTGTAATGTTGCTACTGTTATGAATCATAATGTAAATATCTGATATGCAGGATGGTCTTAGGCGACCCCTGTGAAAGGGTCATTCGACCGCCAAAGGGGGCAAGACCAACAGGTTGAGAACAGCTGATTATATCTGATAAAGGGTTAATATTCAAAATATACAAGGAGCTCATACAACTTAACAAAAGGAAGACAAATAATCCCATTGAAAAATGGGCAAAATACCTAAATAGATACTTCTCCAATGTGGACATATAGATGGCCAAGACACATATCAAAAAATGCTCAAAGTCACTGATCATCAGAGAGATGCAAATTAAAACGACAATGAAGTATCACTTCACACCTGTCAGAATGGCTACCATCAACAAATCAATGATTGACAATTGCTGGCAAGGATGTTGAGAAAAGGGAACCCTAGTACAATGCTGGTGGGAATGCAGACTGGTGCAGACATTATGGAAAACAGTATGGAGTTTCCTAAAATAGTAAAATATGGCACTGACATTTGACCCAGTGATCCCACTTCTAGGAATATATCCTAAGAAACCCAAAACACCAATCAGAAAGAATGTATTCACCCCTATGTTCATAGCAGCATAATTTACAATAGCTAATATCTGGAAATAGTCCATGTGCCCATCAGTAGATGACTGAATAAAAAAGCTATGGTACATTTAAACCATGGAATACTGTGCAGCATGGAGGGACCTGGAGAATAGCATGCTAAGTGAAATAAGCCAGTCAGAGAAAGACAAGTATCAGATTATCTTACTCATATGTGGAATTTAATGAACAAAATAAACTGTTGAACAAAATATACCCAGAGATATTAAAGCATTGAACAGAGTGTGGAATCTAGGAGGGATGGCGAGGGAGGGTGGGTGGGAGAGATGTGGTCAACCAAAGAACTTGTATGCATGTATGCCTAACCCATGGACACAGATAATGAGGCAGTGAAGGACTGGCACAGAGAAGGGGGGCAGGGGCAGGCTGGAGGGGGTCAAAGGGAGAGGGGATATATGTAACACTTTCAACAATAAAGATTTATTTAAAATAATAAAAATAAAATAAAATAGTAGCTTTTACTTAGTTACTTTAAGATAAGAAAGATAATGTAGGACATTGAAAGCAAGTAAAAAAATTAAAAGAATTAAACTATTAATCTTCCAAGAAATATTATTAGAAACAAATGAAATAGATTTTCAGTCTTAGTTGTTTCTGCATAATAGCTACCTTTTCAAAACTACATTTCTTTTGGTTTCTCTGTCCCTATAACCTAGTGTAAGCTTGATGTGGTCATTGTTATGCAAAAACAATTAACATACTGAAGTTTGAGAATACTATTATAGTTTATTTTAAATGGTTGGCCTACTAGTTAGGACTGCCTCATCTGGCTCTTACTCCACATAGTTGTTAGCAATTTTAACCCATGTATACTAATTATTAATAAATGTGGCTAAATATTAGTAAATAAAATGACTTTTTCCACATTTCATATCTATATAAAGTTTACCTAACCTTAATTATATGTACAATTTTTCCAATTTTACTTTTCCATGGTTCTTGATATGAGACACATTTTGTTTCTCAGTATCCTAACTGAATTAGTATTTCTGTCTGATTTCTTCTGCGCTTTTGATGGAACTACAGCTATTTGCAACACTGTGATTAGTGTTTATTTTTTAGGAACTGATTAGGCGATTCTCAAGTTATTCAGTTCTCTGGACTCATGTTTCATCAAGTTCTCCTACTGCACAGTTTGCCTGCTTATTTCTTATTACCATCTTCTCATCAGGTGGACAGTGTGGGGTGGAAAAATAATTTTCCCCTCTTTTCTAAGTGCTTCTGGCTGGTCTACTAATCAAATTTACATGAGATAGATTAGCAGGAAAAAATGACCAAATTTAATTGTGTATGTACATGCTGGGATTCCATAATAATATGGACCCAAGGACATATCAAACAGATGAGGCTTATACTAGTATAGCAAGTAGTGGGACAGGTATGGTTTGGAACTTCAAAGGGTGGGAAGGCAATTCACATGGAGATAAAGAAAAGCAAATGGCTGGTAAATAAATGGTCACTGGACCATCTTTAACTATCGAACATAGAGAGGGCTTTAATCAAATTGGCCTTGCTAGGTTCCTCCCTGTCTACCTGTCTATCACACCTTGTTCATATCCTATACAATAACAGAGGAATATGCTAATTAGCCAGGATGCCATAACATCATGACCACTTAGCAGGAGGCATGCACAGCAGGAGAGGTGGGGCGGGGATTGTCATCACCAGGAGGGCCTCTGCCTAGCCCAGGTCAGGCACCAGCGGAGGCATGCACAGGCCTGCCACGCTGCCCTGCCCAGAGGCCGCCTGGCCCAGGGCAGGCACCAGTGGAGGTGGCCACCAGCAGAGACACACACAGGCCCACTGCGCTGAGGCAGCCACAGGCAGAGGTGTGTGCAGGCCTGCCCAGCGCTAATATGACGCTGCCTGAGTGCGTCCCTGGTCAGCGCTAAGGTAAAGCTGCCTGCTTATCCCTAACCTGGGACGTGACACTGCCTGCCTGTGTCCCTGACCTGGGACGTGACACTGCCTGCCTGTGTCCCCGTCCAGTGCTTATGTGACACTGTGGGGGGTGGGACTTGATGGGTGTGCAGCTGGCCAGGTATGAGTCTTGCCCAGTGCGGGTGGGGCAGGCCAGGTATGTGTCTCGAGTGATTTTGAGGCATGCACAGGTGTGCGGGGACTTGACCCTGGGTCCCACGGCGCACTCCAGACTCTGATAAGAGGGAGGAAGGATCCTGCTACACACACCCTGGACCCACACAGCACAGCACCTTCACCCAGGACCCAGCAGGGCAGCGGGAGCCCCATCCTTCACAGAATTAGCCGTTGGTCAGCTTGCTATTAGCAGCCTGACAACCAGGAATCCATTCACCCACACCCCAGACCTTGACAGCAGGGAGGTGGGGATATGTCTGAAGACCAACTATTGGCACAAAGTACCTCTGAAGCCAAAAGAAGCCATTGTTGGTACACAATGTATCTGAAGGCCAACTATTGGCACAAGGTATCTCTTCAGCCAAAAGAAAGTGTCATTGTCAACAGAATATGTCTGATGATCAACTATTGGCACAACGTACCTCTGAAGCCGAAAGAAGACGGCATCAGCGACAGAATGTATCTGAAGAGCAACTATTGGCACAATGTAGCTCTGCAGCTAAAAGAAAACAAACCGGCGTCATTGACAGAAAATGTCTGAAGAACAACGTGCTTCTGAAGTTGAAGGAAAGCAGTAGTGTCAACAGAATATGTCTAGGGAACAGTCATCAACAAGTACTACCAATACTGGTAGGAACTGCCTTCTCAGTGAAAATGGAGTACATGAGGATGCAATTTTTGAACATAATTGTGGTGGAATGATTGTTCAATGTGAATTTTGTCTATCAGTAAATTTCTCCGATGAAAAAAACATCTGCTGGAACATTTACTTGATGTTATAACAAAGGTAAAGTTTGTCCAAATGATATACATTTTCCAGAATACACGGCATATTTTTTAAAAATAATGATAAATGAAGATTCTGACAGTAAAATTTCATGGAAAACTGTAGGAGGTGTGCTCTATGATACATTTTGTGAAGCTGCTAAGAGTTCGTTTGCTCATATACAGTGTTCCCCAGTATATTAGTATAATAACAGCTATATTTCACATCATAGCATTCATTATTGATGAATGCACCATGGCATCCAGTCATACTATAAATACAATAGACATATTACTAAGAGAAATTATGAATTTGAATGTTGCACTTGGTGGGAAAGTTCTCCTTCTCAGAGTGGATTTTCCACAATGTCTCAGTGTTGTACCACATGCTATGTGATCAGCCATAGTACAAATAAGCTTAAAGTACTGTAATGTTTGGGGATGTTTCAGAAAGTTGTCTCTTAAAACAAATATGAGAGCAGAGGAATCTGCTTATACTGAATGATTAGTAAAACTTGGAGATGGAAAACTTGAAACAGTTTTTATTTAGGAATGGATATTATTGAAATACCCTGTGAGATGATTTGTAATGGATCTATTATTGAAGCTACCTTTGGAAATAGTATATCTATAGATAATATTAAAATATATATAAACATGCAATTCCTTGTCCAAAAAATGAGCACGTTCAAAAATTAAATGAAGAAATTTTGGATATACTCAATGGAGATTTTCACACATATTTGAGTGATGATTCCATCGAATCAACAGATAACACTGAAAAGGAAAATTTTCCCATCTAATTTCTTAATAGTATTACTCCTTCGGGAATGCGATGTCATAAATTAAAATTGAAAGTGGGTGCAATGATCATGTTAATAATAAATCTTAATAGTAAATGGGGTATGTGCAATGGTACTAGATTTATTATCAAAAGATTATGACCTAACATTATCAAAGATGGAGTATTAAAAGGATCTGCAGAGGGAGAGGCTGTTCTGATTCCAAGAATTGATTTGTCTCCATCTGACACTGGCCTCCCACTTAAATTAATTAGACAACAATTTCCCTTGATGCCAGCATTTGCAATGGCTATTAATAAATCACAAGGACAAAGTCTAGACAGAGTAGGAATATTCCTACCTGAACCTGTTTTCACACATGGTCAGTTATATGTTGCTTTCTCTCGAGTTTGAAGAGCATGTGACGTTAAAGTTAAAGTTGTAAATATTTCATCACAAGGGAAATTAGTCAAGCACTCTGAAAGTGATTTCACTCTTAATGTGGTGTACAGGGAGATATTAGAATAAGTTTACTCACTTTATCAGTCATTGTTTCCATCAATGTTGTTTTTATATTATGTTTTCTTGTTTTTATATCATGTCTTTGTTGTTGTTATTGTTCATTTATTAATAAACTTATATATTATTTTCATATACATTTTACTTATTTCCTTTCATCTCTGACACTTCTATTATAGAGAAAGTGCAAATAGCTATATTACAATATTGCCTCTAATTAATTACCTTTTAATGTGCATGAATTTAGTGCACTGGGCCACTAGTTAAACTATAATTATCAATGATGCTAGCTCCATTTCTGAAGCAGATCCTCTATCTAAATTATTTTAGGCAGTTTGGGAAGAGGTCAAAAGTTTTTTCTGAGTCTCTTGTTTCTTAAAAAAGAAAATAAAAAGTTTAAAATAATATCCCAAAGGCATATTTTTGGGTGGCAAATTATGCTTCCTCTCAATATGGGGCCTGAATAGAAATGATACTTAAGTGGCTGTGTATTAGTAACTGCCTTAAAAAATGAGGTAGAATTGGAGAGTATGTTCCTTGCTTTTTTTAAATGTAAAAAACTTAGATTATCAGGGGAAAAGTCATCGTGAAAATGAAATCACCTGCCTAACTGTACATAGTGACAGCTCCCAGAGGCAACAATATTTAAATCAAATAATTCTACAGCACTGCAGCTTTTGCTGTGATTTAGATGCTTGCCATATGATGAGCCCTTAATCATTTCCAAATCAGGTACAAAATAAATCCATTGCACATTTTCTATTGAAAAGCTCTCATCTGAGAACATAATTACTGCATGCTATGATGTGAAATATAGCTGTGATTATACTCATATACTGGGGAACACTGTATATGCGCAAACGAACTCTTAGCATCATTATTCTAAACCCTGTTAACTTATTTGTCTTATAAGATTTTCTGCAGGATCGATTTTCATATTAAGTGCAATGCAAATTTTCCCCCTTTGGATTTAAGGAGTAAAATGTGCTTTCTCATGCTATATGAAAGAAATCATTAACTAATAATGAATTTAGGTTTTGAATGCTAATTAAAAATCTGTTAATATTCATTGCTCTATGATAAACACAACAAAGTTTTAATGTTTGCACTAAACTAATTTTATTGACAAAGGCTTGGCTTCCTGAAATGTCAAACTTAAGATTTAGTGAAGAGCTTACAGTGTTTTGATGAATTTTGAAATGCGTCCAAACGCATAATTTTGTAAAGCATCTGTTACAGCCCATCTCCTGGAATGCTAAACACTTCTGTATGTGTTTCACTTAGTTTAGTAAAAGTTAACTTTATCATATTCAACTTTTTTTTTTCAACATGACACACTGGCAAGCCAGATTCTCAGCAAGACATTGTGGTAAATGAAAGCATGTCACATTGTGTTATTTTTAATTTTCTCTATATTTGAGAGTGGATTATAGTTAGTTAAATTAAACATCACTGAGAATTGAGTTTTACTTTAATAAATCTCTATTTTTTTTTACATATGTCTCCTGTTTCCCCCCCTTGATCTTCCCCTGGCCTCCCCTACCCCCCAATGACTTGTGTCCATTGGTTATGCTTATATGCATGCATACAAGTCCTTCGGTTGATCTCTTACTTCCCCCCCCAACTCTCCCCAACCTTCTTGCTGTAGTTTGACAGTCTGTTTGGTACTGCTCTGCCTCTGTATATATTATTGTTCATAAGTTTATTATGGTCTTTATTATCCATAAATGAGTGAGATCATGTGGTATTTTTCTTTCTCTGACTGGCTTATTTCACTTAGCATAATGCTCTCCAGTTCAATCCATGACGTTGCAAATGGTAAGCGTTCCTTCCTTTTTACAGCAGCATAGTATTCCATCGTGTAGATGTACCACAGTTTTCTAATCCATTCATCTGCTGATGGGCACTTAGGCTGTTTCCAAATCTTAGCTATGGTAAATTGTGCTGCTATGAACATAGGGATGCATATATCCTTTCTGATTGGTGTTTCTGTTTTCTTGGGATAAATTCCTAAAAGTGGGATCACTGGGTCAAATGGGAGTTCCATTTTCAGTTTTTTGAGGAAACTCCATACTGTCTTCCATAGTGGCTGCACCAGTCTGCATTCCCACCAGCAGTGCATGAGGGTTCCTTTTTCTCCACATCTTCTCCAGCACTTGTCATTTGTTGATTTGTTGATGATAGCCATTCTGACAGGTGTGAAATGGCACCTCATTGTTCTTTTGATTTGCATCTCTCGGATGATTAATGACTTTGAGCATGCTTTCATATGTCTCTTGGCTTTCTGAATGTCCTCTTTTGAAAGGTGTCTATTTAGGTCCTTTGCCCATTTTTTGATTGGATTATTTATCTTCCTTTTGTTAAGTTGTATGAGTTCCCTATAAGTGTTGGAGATTAAACCTTTATTGATGATAACATTGGCAACTATGTTCTCCCATGCAGTGGGCTTTCTTGTTGTTTTGTTGATGGTTTCTTTTGCTGTGCAGAAGCTTTTTATTTTGATGTATTTTTAATAAAATAATTTCTATTTGTAATTTTAAAATACTTAGTTTTGTGAAGGGAGCCCGAGCCCCCAAGCCCCCAATCTGCATTCTGATGCATATGCTTGCTAGCCCCAACCTCCTTTCCCCTTGTGTCCTAGATAGTCTTGCAAAACCTGTTTCTCTGAATGTTTGTCTTAACAGGAACTATAAGCCATACACAGCCCCGTTACTGGTCTGATTGCCTGGGCCAGATGGGGTCTTGCTTGCTATCTCACTTCCCCCCTTACAACCAACCATTACAGGGGCTGCAAAAGCCCACAAAAAGTCCAGAAGCCTGTTCCATATTTGGGAGACAAAGAAACCAAGGGGATGAGAGGGACATCTCCCCCCACGGCTGGCATTCGGGGTTCAGACTTGGGAAACTGTTTTTCCTGAGTCACAGCACCAATGATACTGAAAATAAAGGGTTTTCCCTGACTCTTCCAAGTGCCCATTGTGTTTCTTCCTGTTGCCTGGTAATGTCTGCAATAGTTTAACCTTTCTGAATAAAAGGTGAATTTTTAAAATTATAATGAGTAAAGCAAATATATGTTTAGAATTACAAATATTTGTTTCATTTTTTATTTTATCAATTTATAAAAGTAAAATAAATAAAATTACTTTTTTTTTACTTTCAAATCAACCCTATTAATACACAGGACAATTATTACACTGAATGCACTCTTTTTAGATGGTTGTAATAAAAAATTACAGGCATTTTTCTTTTTCAGGATATCAAAAATAGGAAAAAATTTGAAGCATCTCCTAAATTTCCATTTAGTTCCAGAATGATTAAATATGCAAAACTGATGAAGAGTTCAGATTATTATTTAAACCAACATAGTCAATGGTGTAGGATTGATTTTATTTATTTATTGAATAATTAAATCTTTATTGTTCAGATTATTACATTTTTTCCTCTTTTTACCCCCCATAACTCCCCTCCTTCCAGTTCCCACCCCACCCTCCTGCTTCACTCCCCACCCACTGTCCTCATTCATAGGTGCATGATTTTTGTCCAGTCTCTTCCCGCATCTCCCTCACTCCTTTCCCCCCCAAGAATAGTCAGTCCACTCCCTTTCTATGCCCCTGATTCCATTATGTTCATCAGATTATTCCCTTGATTTTCAGATTCACTTGTTGATAGATGTGTATTTGTTGTTCATAATTTGTACCTTTACCTTTTTCTTCTTCTTCCTCTTCTTAAAGGATACCTTTCAGCATTTCATATAATCCTGGTTTGGTGGTGATGAACTCCTTTAGCTTTTCCTTATCTGTGAAGCTCTTTATCTGACCTTCAATTCTGAATGATAGCTTTGCTGGATAAAGTAATCTTGGTTGTAGGTTCTTGGCATTCATCACTTTGAATACTTCTTGCCACTCCCTTCTGGCCTGCAAAGTCTCTGTTGAGAATTCAGCTGACAGTCGTATGGGTACTCCCTTGTAGGTAACTGACTGTCTTTCTCTTGCTGCTTTTAAGATTCTCTCTTTGTCTTTTGCTGTTGGCATTTTAATTATGATGTGTCTTGGTGTGGTCCTCTTTGGATTCCTTTTGTTTGGGGTTCTCTGCGCTTCCTGGACTTGTAAGTCTATTTCTTTCATCAGGTAGGGGAAGTTTTCGGTCATTATTTCTTCAAATAGGTTTTCAATATCTTGCTCTCTCTCATCTTCTGGCACCCCTATAATTCGGATGTTGGTACTCTTGAAGCTGTCCCAGAGGCTCCTTACACTATCTTCATATTTTTGGATTCTTTTTTCATTTTGCTTTTCCGGTTGGGTGTTTTTTGCTTCTTCGTATTTCAAATCGTTGACTTGATTCTTGCTATTCTCTAGTCTGCTGTTGGGAGTCCGTATAATATTCTTTATTTCAGTCAGTGTATGCTTAATTTCTAGTTGGTCCTTTATCACAACCTCGAGTGTCTCATTAGATTTCTTGTAGGTCTCATTAAGTTTATTGGCAGTTTCTAGAAAATTCTTGAAAAACCTTAAAAGTGTAGTTTTGAACTCTATATCCAGCAGTTTGCTTTCCTCCATTTCTGTCATTTGTCTCCTTTTTCTTTGTCTCCGCATTTTTTATGCTTCCCTATGTTGATAAAGTGGTTTTCTGTGCTAAGTGTCCTCTAGGGCCCAGTGGTTCAGCCTCCCGAATTACCTGAGGAGGACACTCTTGCTGCACCCCCTTGTGGTCTTTGTGCACAGTCTTGTTGTAGTAATCCTTGATTGTTGTAGGTATCACTGTGAGGAATTGACCTCCAGGCCAATTGGCTGTGAGAATCAGCTGTGTCTGCAGTGGAGAACTTCTGTGCTGGAGACACCCCTCTGGGGCAAGATTGCTTCAGTGGGGCTTTGGTGCTCACTGAGTCTGCCCCCTGAGTGTGTCCTTTATGGTTCCATGGAGCTGCAAACTGGATGGTCCCACTCTGACCTCTGGGTGGCTCCTGGGTCCTGGATCTCTAGGGAGGTGCTAATCTAGCCTCTGCCTTAGGCTATCCAGCAAAAGCCTCCCTGCATGGCTTGGGCGGGGTGCGTCCTACGGGATCAACAGGGCAGGGCTAGCAGTATGGCTGCTCTCAGAGGCCCCACTTCTCAGTGTCTCAGCAGTTGCTGTAAGCCCCTCCAACAGAAAGCTGCCCTCAAGTTCTGACCGTTGCCAGACAGTCCCGCTTCTCTGATATGAGTCTGGGTCCCCAGAGACTCGCCTGGAACTGGAGCTCAGAGCCTGAGACTTCCTTCCGATAGAAAACGACAACCACGCCCTCAGCCGCCAGACCTCTCCTTGTGTGCCTCTGTAACTTAGTATTTTACTTCCACACTGCGCCTTCTCTGAGTCTCAGTATGTTTTTCTCTTTCCTTCTAGTTGTAGAATTTCCACTCAGCCAGCCTTCCTGTGGTTCTGGATGATGTCCGTTCCGTCTTTTAGTTGTATTTTTGAAGTGGTTGTTCTAGGCAGGCAACTCCGGTGTTTACCTATGCTGCCATCTTGGTTTCTCCTGATTTTAAATATGCAAAAAAAAAATCCAAACTATTAGACTCCCATGTGTCTTTCAGTCATCAGTTTTAGAGTTTTATGCATTCAATGCTAAGATATTACATCCTCAATTTTCATTTTTGCTCACTGTTTTTCTTTAAAAAAAACAAGAACAACCTCTGAGGATAGTAATAATAGCTTTCATAATTATTCTCATCATAATACAGCCTGACTTTTGAGAGCAATTGCATTTAAACCTCAAAATCTTCTGGCAGAAAGAGTCTTACATTATTTGTAATTTTATATGTAAACAAACACTATCTTCCTGATGCTGCACTATTCTTTAAATAACCATTGAGTTTTTAAACATATCTACATATAAATTTACAACAAATAAACAGACATTACCAAATGTATTTCAACTCTTCGTTATTCTTATATATGACGTTTGTGAAAACAAACAATCTCATTTTACCAATATTATAAATAATGTTTATTAATTAGGAACTTTGCTTTCCAGTGTTTCTAAACAGTCAGAAGAAGAAAAAAAGGATATCAATTATATATATATATATATAAACTAGAGGCCCAGTACACAAGAATGTGTGCACTCGGGGGGGTCCCTCAGCCTGGCCTATGTCCTCTTGCAGGCTGGGACCCCTCAGAGGATGTCCACCTGCTGGCTTAGACCAGCTCCCTGGGGGGATCGGGCCCAAGCTGGCAGTCAGACACCCATCTGGCAGCCCGGGAGCCCTCAGGGGATGTCCACTTACCAGCAGGGAGCAGACCTAAGCTGCAGTCAGACATCCTTAGTGCTGCTGAAGAGGTGGGAGAGGCTCCTACCACCACCGCTGTACTGGCAGCCATCAGCCTGGCTTGTGACTGAGCAGAGCTCCCCCTGTGGGAGTGCACTGACCACCAGGGGACAGCTCTTGCATTGAACATCTGCCTCCTGGTGGTCAGTGTGTGTCAGTGACCAGTCATTTGCAGTTGTTCTGATGTTAGGGTCAATTTGCATATTACCCTTTTATTATATAGGATAGAGGCCTGGTGAACTGGTAGGGGCAAGCTGGTTTGCCCTGAAGGGTGTCCCAGATCGGGGGGGTGGGGTCCCACTGGGGTGCCTGGCCAGCCTGGGTGAGGGGCTGATGGGTGTTTGCAGGCTGGTCACACCCCTTTCAGGGTGGGGGTCCCCACTGGGGTGCCTGGCCAGCCTGGGTGAGGGGCTGATGGCTGTTGGCAGGCTGGTCACACCCCCTTCAGGGTGGGGGTTCCCCACTGGGGTGTCTGGCCAGTCTGGGTGAGGGGCTCAGGGCCATTTTCAAGCTGGTCAAGCCCCCTGGCAATGGAAGCTCCCAGCCTCTTCTTTTTTTCTTTTCTTTTTTTATTCTGGGATTTATTTACCTTTTATAATTGAAACTTTGTTGCCTTGAGTGGAGCTCAGAGCCGGCCCCGGCAGGTGGGAAGCTTGGCTTCCTCCATCACTGGGCAACCAAGCCTCCTGCTCACTCCTGCTCTGTGGCTGCTGGCCGCCATCTTGGTTGGGTTAATTTGCATATAGTCACTGATTGGCTGGTGGGCATGACTTAAGGCATAACGAAGTTATGGTCAATTTGCATGTTTGTCTTTTATTAGTGTAGATGGGAAATTTTATAATGTTAATTTGTATGCATACCCTTAATAGATGACTCTGAATGCATTTTAAATTGATTTTTAAATAACACAGATCTGCTTAATTGCAGATTATATTTTGATGCTAATGATGCAATAAGTAAAGATAAATGCAGAAATATAAATACAGATCCAAATATAGATAGATAGATGATAGAAAAATAGATAGATAGATAGATAGATAGATAGATAGATAGATAACGTCCAACCAATGCTCAACTTGGTATCAACTATTTCTCTATCGTCTGCTCTTTGAAGAAGCTTACCAGTGCTTTGGCCCACTCCTAAGGGTTTTAAACATGGGTTAGTTTGAGTAAAATTCTGAAAAGTTTCCAGGTCTGGAGAGTTTCCAGAGCTTCACATATGGTTGTATTGCTTAGCTTTAGGTAATGCACTGCACAGATTTAGGAAGTGACATTTCACATTGTACTCTATTAAACACACACACACACACACACACACACACACACACACACAACACAAAGTCTCTAGACTTGTGAAGGAACCTCACAACCACACAAAGCACTCATGCTGGATCTTAAGGTCCCTATTAATAGAAGACCCACATAAAGGCAGAGAAAAGCAAAATTGTATTTGTATGTAAGTTTAGAAATTAATTGAGATTTTTACTGGCCAGGTTTCCATTTATTATCTGCGGGCATTAGCATGTCATCCAAGCATTTACTTTGTTTATTCACAACTCTAAAGCATAAGAAACAAAGTTAGTTGTACTTTCTTCCAATGGTAATCCCTGTATTTCTGCTCTCAGATTTTCACATCGAATCCATTTTTCCCCAGTTCTCTAAATCCTACTTTGCTCCTCCCATATTTCAGTCCAGTTGACACTCACTAATCTCTTAAGTTCTTAAATGGTGTCTGAGTGCTCTGTTCTCTTTAAAAGTGTATTGTTGTGGACATGCAGATGGCCAAGAGACATATAAAAAATGCTCAAAGTCACTAATCATCAGAGGGATGCAAATTAAAACAACAATGAAGTATCACCTTACATCTATCAGAATGACTACCATCAACGAATGAACAAATGACAAGTGCTGGTGAGGATGTGGAGAAAATGGAACCCTAGTACACTGCTGGTGGGAATGCAGACTAGTACCACTATGGAAAAACAGTATGGAGTTTCTCAAAAATTTAAAAATGGAACTTCCATTTGACCCAGTGATCCCACTTCTAGGGATATATCCTAGGAAACCTGAAACACCAATCAGAAAGAATATATGCACCCCTATGTTCATAGCAGCACAATTTACAATAGCTAAGATCTGGAAACAGCCCAAGTGCCCATGAGTAGATGAGTGAATAAAAAAGCTGTGTTACATTTACACCATGGAATACTATGCAGCTGTTAAAAAGAATTCCTTATCCTTTGAAATAGCATGGATGGACCTGGAGAGTATTATGCTAAAAAAAAAATAAGCCAGTCAGAGAAAGATAAGTATCACATGATCTCACTCATATTTGGAGTCTAATGAACAAAATAGATCCACAGACATATAAGCATGGGACAGAGTGATGAATCTCAGTGGGAAAGCAGAGGTAGGTGGGTGGGTAGGGAGAGATTAATCAAAGATTATATATGTCTATATGTATAACCCATGGATACAGATAATAGTATGGTGAAGACCCAGGGGGTGGAGGGGTGGGAGAGTGAAGGGGGGGTCAATGAGGAAATAAAGGGGAACATCTGTAATACTTTCAACAATAAAGATTATTTTTAAAATATATTTTACTGATTTTTTACAGAGAGGAAAGGAGAGGGGTAGAGAGTTAGAATCATCAATGAGAGAGAAACATAGATCAGCTGCCTCCTGCATGCCCCCTACTGGGGATGTGCCTGCAACCCAGGTACATGCCCTTGACCAGAATCGAACCTGGGGCTCTTCAGTCCGCAGGCCGACGCTCTATTCACTGAGCCAAACCGGCTACAGCAACAATAATTATTTTTTAAAAAAATAAAATAAAAGTGTATTGTTGTGGTCTAAGCAGAGTGCCCTTGTTCCCTTGATTTTGTTTGTTTGCATTTCAAAGGCCTGTTGTGTACATTACAAATAAATAAATAAATTTTATATCTTTCAATAAAAATCCTACTTCATTTTTAATTTATAAATATACCTTTAATTATTAAAAAATCACTAACAAACAACATCAAAGTGAAGGGGGGAGTATATATCTTTATCAGATTTTATTCATCCCTGAACTATAAGCCAAAGGTAATTGCCGGGGTCCAACCTCAGCAGGTCCAGGGGTCCCCAAATGTGTGGATGGAGTCGGCGAAGAAGGAATGACATGGAGGCAGCGTTCAGGTGATCATCATAGCTGGGTTCTCTTGTCAGGGTCTCCAGCGAAGTTCTTCTGTCTGTAGGTTCTGTGTAGGTTCTGTCTCTAGGTTCTGAGTGTAGGTTCTGTGTTCTGAGTTCTGTCTCTTTCTGTCTTGTTACATCTGTATTTATACCAGTTGATTCAATCCTATCAATCTCTATTACAAAGGTTAGGGCGTTTCTTATCTCCATTCCAGGGAGTAAAGATTATGTAGCTTAAGCATGATTGTTCATAGTTAAAGTGATTAATTACCCGCCTGGCACTTAGTTGAGGGGTTTTATTCCCTCCCTAACTTCAGGGGAAAATCCCTACCTGGGGATTCAACCTTTCTCGGAGAGGTGACCTTGGTTAAAACACAGCGCCAAGAAGGTGAGCAAACATATTAAGAACCATATGCCATATATGCCAGGTCCCTTGAAACAGCAAGGATGGACCGGCTCCTGGCAGGTAATTATTTGTATAGGCAGGGAACAGACTAAATAATGGAACACATCTTCTTTGTTCTCCTCTACTGTAACTATATTAAATTAATATTAGTTAAATGGTTTAAGAGCAGACCACAAGAGAAATTGCAACAGGAGACTTTTCATTCACAGGTCCTGGAGGAAAAACATGAAATGGTTCAAGGGTCAAAATGGGGAAGTCAAGGGAGTGTGCAGACAGAGGGATCAATAAGACCTGGGCCACATTTCTATATTAGGGTCCACAGGTGAAGTGTTTTGGGGTTCTCAAACTAAGGCAAAATTGGTCAATTCAAACCAAGAGAGTGGAATTTTGCTAAGCCCCACAGTGATTTTATCTAAAGGGTACACAATGGAAGCATCCTGAGATGCAGTGGAGACTACTGAGCACAAGGGCTGCAGAGGAAGATATGTAATCAAACCCACAAGTTTGTATGCTCAACATGCAATAAGACCAATCACTAAAGCCACAAAAATAGTTTATTTCAAGATGCAGTCACACAAAGAGATGGGGGGAAAGCCCAAATCTGCCTCCACAATCCAGGGTTCAGGGAAGGTTTTTAAGAGTTTGGGGGAATAGGTTTGTTGAAGTACAGAGGAGGCAAGTTTTAATTGGAGGACCTTGGAACTTGGCCATTTATGGGAAAGGGTTTTGGCACTGGATTTTCCTGGACAGAAGACTCTGCATCTGAACAGCTTCCAGTGTTCAAGTTCTGGTCGTGTCCTGGTCCTTTGGTTATTATAGGGTGAGGGAAACTTTGGCTCTTGAGTGTGTTGTTAAAGAATAAAGTAAAAGTAAAAAATTTCCTTCTTTTTTATGAAGCCAGAATATGACAAGGAAAATAAAACCAGACTGACTTGGAGAAAGAAAAAAAACTATTTTAAAAAACACAGAAATCAATGTAGTATAAAACAGAAAGATGACAAAAAATTTTAAAAAAATGAATATTTTTTAAGTCAACAAAATTGATAAGTACTAGATAGATTGGCCAATAAAAAAGAGAGTGAACACAGGTAAACAATTTGAAGAATTAAAAAGGTGTCACTTTGTAGATTTTACAAATATTAAAAAATAAAAGGATATCATAAACAACTTTATGTCAACAAATGTAAAAAAGTAGATGGTGAGGCTATTAGCCTCTGCCCTAATGCAATCTGATAGGTTTTCTTACAGGAAAAGGAAATAAGGACACAGAGTGACACAAATAATATGCATGCACAGACCAAAAACCATGTGAAGAGGCACTATGAGGTCAGTCATCTGCAAGCCAAGGATAGATGCCTCAAGAAAAATCAACTCAGCTGGAACTGTGATCTTGGACTCCCAGCCTCTAGAACTGTGAGAAAATAAATTTATCTTGTTTAAGTCATCTAGTCTGCTACATTTTGTTATAGAATCATTAGAAAACTAATACATATAGAATGATAAAATCTAAATATATATACATATACATATACATATATATATATAAAACTAACAAATAATAATACAAAATTAAATAAAAAATTGATTACCTTTTATTAAAGAAATTGTATTTATTATCATAAGGTTTTAACCTCAGAAATTCCAAGCAAAATTGTTTCATCAGTAGTAAATTTTACCATGTGTTCAACTTTACACAAATATATACTTTATAAAAATAGATGAGTTAAAATGACCTGACTTGTTTTTAAAGCCAGAAAACACAAGTAACAAAGCCTGAAAAATGCATTACAAAAACAAAAACAAAAACAAAACAAAACAAAACAAAAAAAGAAAAGAAAGGCTAAAAGCATTTATGGATACAAACATGAAAATAGATAAAAATTTTTGAATAAAGAGATCCAAGATGGCTGCCAATGGGACAGCAGGCTGCAAGATAGTGTGTGAGTGAGAGAATGAAAGGAGAGTGCATGGACGTGCGGAGAGTGTGTGTATGTGTGAGTGAAGGACAGCTATATTCCAAGGGACTTATGGAGACTGGCAGACCAGGCTCCCCTGGCTGGGCAGCCTCTACTACTGCTGAAATCTCTTCTAGAGCGGCCGGCTCTGCCTCAGAGACCATGCCATCTTGAAGGGGAGAGTGGCTGTGATCGGAAGCCCAGCCATACCTTCAACTGGGGAGACCTCGAATTCCTCCCAGGACCCTACAACCACAACACCCAGGGACCAGCTGCCTCAACTGCGAACCCACAAACACCAGGACTCCAGCCTCCCTGACCACGGGTGCATAAATAGTCTGTCAAGGGGGAGACAAAGTGGCTCCAAATATGTGGGCATGGACAAGCCCTGTGTCTTCTCACGGAGCAGATAGAAGGAACAGTTGAATCGAAGAACACCCACCTGGAATTGGCTAATTAAACACAGCTAGTGAGGCAATCCATGGAGGGAAAGGTCAGATATCACCTAGAGAAAGGTGAGATCTGGTATCCAGGCTGGAGGGAGAAATGCACACAGCGGAATCTAGAGTCTCAGAAGAAGACTGCGCCCCAAAATATCTGCTGCCACTGGGGTCAGTGTAGCCTGCAAATGTGGGAGGAGATCCACAGGGCTGCTGGCAGAAGGAGACTCTAGAAATCAACCCACAGCTGGGCTGGGCCCAGAAAGGTAGCCTGAAGTTCTACCAGTATACCGGCTGCACAGTACCAGGGGAAAAAAGTTGCAATTCTGCGTGCTTACTCTGGCCTTTTTTCTTTTTAAATTCTTGCTTTTGATTACTAAGCCCAGTACATAGGATCTTCCAATTAAAAACACTCACAGAGACTGCAGGGGAAAGTTGTTTTTGTGGAACCTGGGGATCAGAGTGGGGAGAGATGAACAGAAAACCCGCTCTGGGGCAGTCTGTTCAACCAACCCAGTATTAAGTGTGGCAGGGAAAGCAATCTAAACAATGGATAGAGGGGCCTTTTAGCCCCTGATATTAATACAGAAACACTGGCACCCAGGGTTTGAATCACAATTTGACTCTTGTGTAAATACAACTAAAGGCAGGCTGAGAAACAAAGAGATCCCGCCTGCTTGAAAACAAGGTTGTGGCTTACGATGCAGAGGAGTGGTGCATTGCAGGGAACTTCAATACTGTCCTGACTACCTGACAGGAAACAGAAGTGCCAAACAGAGCAGTAGAGGAAGTGAATGACCTTCGCTACAGTACATTTTTATTTTTTATATTTTACTTAAGAATAATTTTTAATTATTATACTAGTAGCCCAGTGCACAAAAATTTGTGCACTCGGGGGTCGGGGGGTGAGGGGTGGGGCCAGACCCCTCAGCCCGACCTACACCCTCTGTCATGTTCCAAGACCCTGGCCACTCCTGGCATAGGCACAGGCCTACAGGCTTAGGATGGCCTGGCTCCAGAGGCCCCATTTTATGAAGAGAACAAAGTCGGCATTAGTTACAGCCCTCACCGAACCCAGTACAGTGCATCTGTGCATACAACTGCTTCGTTTGTGTGCCTGCTTCGCCCTACTGAATTACTAACATCTTGGGGACATAGTTCTGTCTTATCCTGCTTCAACTTCAGTGCCTGGCCTGGTGCCAGGGACCTGAGAGGGTTTGCTGAGTGAGTGAGTGAATGAGTGAGTGAATGAGTGAACGAATGAGCGAGTAAGTGAATGAGCAAGCAGCTACAGGGCGGGAACTTCTGCTGCGTTGCCATGGCATGGCAATGCGGCAGAAGTTCCGGCCCCACTCCCGGCTGCCTGACGCCCATCCCGGGAAGTTCCCACCCTGTTCCCAGTGGCCAAGTGCCCCTCTCCTGGCTGCATAGTTCATTCGCTCCCTGCTCCTGGCTGCGTGATGCAAACCCCAGGAAGTTCCCGCCCTGCTCCCAGGGGCCCCACGCCCCTCTCCCAGCTGCATAGTTCCTGCAGGGCAAAGGCGACCCTGGTTCTCTGCCTTTGCCCTGCCACCCGGCTCTTGCCTGCTGCCTGGGTTTCCGATC
Organism: Myotis daubentonii; assembly: GCF_963259705.1. Lineage (NCBI taxonomy): Eukaryota > Metazoa > Chordata > Mammalia > Chiroptera > Vespertilionidae > Myotis > Myotis daubentonii. Next base: position 73,771,429 of record NC_081861.1, on the reverse strand, counting down.
ACCGTCAGTGGCAGGGGGCTTCTTCTGTCCTTCCCCTTTCACCTCCCATCATTGTGTCTACGTATGCAAAGTAACCACCATCTTTTTTGGCGGTTAACTACCATCTTGTTGGCAGTTAATTTGCATATTGCTCTGATTAGCCAATGGGAAGTGTAGCGGAGGTATGGTTAATTACCCTTTTTGTCTTTTATTAGATAGGATTTTTATTTTTAATTATTACTAAAGGCCCAGTGCATGAATTGCGTGCATGTTGGGGGGCCCCCCTCAGCCAATCCTGCACCTTCTCTAATCCGGGACCCTGCAGGGGATGTCCAAGTGCGAGTTTAGGCCCTAAACTGGCAGTCAGACATCCCTCTCACAATATGAGGCCGCTGGCTCCTAACTGCTCACCTGCTTGCCTGCCTGATCACCCCTAAATGCCACCCCTGCCAGCATGATCACCCCTAACCACCTCTGCCTGCCAGATTGATCACCCCTAAATTCCATCCTGGCTGTCCTATTCACCCCCAACTGCTCCCACCCCCCCGCTGGCCTGGTTGCACCTTACTGCCCCCTCTACCAGCCTGGTCTCCTCCAACTGCCCCCATCTGCTGGCCTGGTCACCCCTAACTGCACCCCCCACAGCCTGGTCATCACTTACTGCCCCCTCGCTGGCCTGGTCACCCTCAACATCCCCCCCTTGCCAGCCTGGTTGCCCCAAACTGCCCCCTTACTGACCCAGTCACCCCTTACTGCCTTGCCTTCCAGCGTGGTCATTCCCAACTGCCCTCCTGCTAGCCTGGTCACCCCATGCAGCCTGCTGTTTAGTCATTTGGTCATCCCTCACTAACCCCCCTACTGGCCTGGTTGCCCCACACAGCCTGCTGTTCAGTTGTTTGATCATCCTTCACTAACACACCTGCAGGCCTGGTCACCCCACACAGCCTGCTTTTGGTCGTTACTGTTACTGTGATGGCGTCCTGGACAATTTGCATATTCCTCAATTATTAGTATACATTATTACTACTATTATTTTACCTTTTTAAAAGTTTTATTTTATTTTTTCTTTATTTTATTTTATTTTATTTTATTTTATTTTATTTTATTTTATTTTATTTTGGCATTGGTGTTCTATGTTCTATTTTTATTTTCCCTTTAACATTATTTTACTCTATTTCAATTTTTCCTTTATGCCAACATTATCTTCCTCACTTTTCCCCTTTTTTTGTCCTGTTTCTCTTACCCTATTCTGGATTTAGTGTTTCCCTATCCTTTCTTTTTACCTCCTGTTGAAAATTGATCTTACTTATATATCTAATTTCTGCTCCCCTGCTCCAAGTTCATACGCATATCTCTATTCTCTTTATTCATTATCCAATTTTTTTTCTCATCATGTTTTTGTTCTTTTTTATTTAGTTTTGCTTTTTGCTTTCTCTCTGTCTTGCTGTAGTTTGTTTGATTATTGATTAGTTTTGTTTGTTTGTTTTGGGTTTTTTTTTGCTTCTGGTTTTCCTCTCCTCCTTTGTTATCTTCTTCTACTAATAGCTTAACTAATTCCAATCATCAACTCAGCTTATGTACTCTCTATTTTCCTTTTCTAATAGTTAAAAAATACATAGATAGATCGATTAAAGGAGGGAATGGAATGAAATATACAAAGTCATGCAAAGCAAGGATCTGAATCCAAGAATACTGAACCCAGCAAGGCTGTTGATCAAAATTGAGAGTGAAATCAGGAGCTTCACAGATAAAAAAAAAAAAAAGCACAAAGGGAGTTTATTACCACCAAACCAGCAATGCAAGAAATGCTAAAGGGTCTGCTGTAAAAAGAAGAAATAGGAAGGTAAGAAGGAACACAGGAATAAAGAATAAAAATGGCAAAAAAACAAGTACCTATCAATAATCATTTTACATGTAAATAGATTAAATGCCCCAATCAAAAGACATAGGGTAGCTGAGTGGATAAGAAAACATGACCCATATAAGTGGTGTCTACAGGAAACCCACCTCAGAACAAAGGACTTACACAGATTGATGGTGAAGGGATGGATAAAGGTTTTTCAGGTGAATAGAAATGAAAAAAATAGCTGGGGTAGCAATACTTATATCTGACAAATTAGACCTCAAAGTGAAGGCCATAACAAGAGATAAGGAAGGCCACTTCATAATACTAAAGGGATCAATGCAACAAGAAGATATAATTCTGGTAAACATCTATGCACCCAATGCATAGGAAATACAAACGATTATGAAAAAATACTATGAATAACTCTATTCCAACAAAATAAACAACCAAGATGAAATGTACATATTCTCTGAAAAATACAAACTCCCAAAACTCAATCAAGCAGAATAAAAACAAGTGAATAGGCCAATAAATAATTTAGCAATTGAAGCAGAGATCAAAAATCTTGCAGCAAACAAAAAGAGCCCTGGTCCAGAAGGCCTTACATGGGAGTTTTAAAAAGCATTCAAAGAAGAGCTAAAATCTATCTTCCTCAGAATATTCCAAAAAATTCAAGAGGAAAGCACACTTCCAAGCTGTTTCTATGAAGCCAGCATTACCCTAATCCCAAAACCAGATAAAGACACCACAAAAAAGACTACTACAGGCCAATATCTTTGATGAACTTACATACTAAAATCCTCAACAAAATTGTAGCAAATCGGATTCAGCATTACATTAGAAAGATCATACACCATGACCAAGTAGGATTTATTCTGGGGATGCAAGGATGGTACAATATCTGCAAACCAATAAATGTAATACATGACATAAACAAATTGAGAGACAAAAATCACATAAAAAGCATTTGACAAAAGCCAACATCCTTTCTTGATAAAAACTCTCAGCAAGGTGGGAATAGAGGGATCATAACTCAACATAATAAAATCCCTACATGACAAACCTACAGACAATATCATACTCAATAGGCAAAACTAAATTCATTTCCTCTAAGAGCAGGAACAAGACAGGGATGCCCACTTACACTACTCCTGTTTGACATAGTACTGGAAGTAATAGCCATAGCGATCAGATGAGAAGAATAAATAAAAGGCATCCAAATTGGAAAAGAAGAAGGAAAACTGTCCTTATTTGCCAATGACATGATACTCTACATAGAAAACCCCAGACACCATCAAAAAACTACTAGACCTAATAAATGAATTTAGCAGTACACAAAATTAACACCCAGAAATCTATGACCTTTTTATACACCAATAGTGAACTCACAGAAAGAGAAATGAATAAAACAATCCCATTTACTGTTGCACAAAAAAAATTAAGATACCTAGGAATAAACTTAACTAAGGTGGTAAAAGACCTGTACTCAGAAAACTACTGGACATTGAAAAAAAGAGATAGATAAAGACATAAACAAATGGAAGACCACACCATGTTCATGGATTGGTAGAATCAACATCAATAAAATATCCATACTTCTCAAAGCAAGCTACACATTCAATGAAATCCCTCTTAAAATATCAATGGCATATTTAAAAGATCTAGAACAATATATCCTAAAATTCATCTGGAATAAAAACAAAGACTCTGAATAGCCACAGCAATCCTGAGAAAGAAGAACAAAGTAGTTGGGATCACAATACCAGATATCAAGCTATATTACCAAGCCACGGTTCTCAAAATTGCCTGGTACTGGCACAAAAACAGACATATAGACCAATGGAACAGAATAGAGAACCCAGAAATCGACCCAAGCCATTATGTTCAATCAATATTTGACAAGGAGGCAAGGGCATACAATGAAGTCAAAACAGTATCTTTAATTAATGGTGCTAGGAAATTTTGTCAGATACATGCAAAAATAATGAAACTAGATCACCAAATTACACCATACACAAAAAGAAACTCAAATTGGCTAAAGGACTTGAATGTAAGACAGGAAACCATAAAAATCCTACAAGACTCCATAGGCAGCAAAATACCAGACATATGTAATAAAATATCTTTATAGACACAGATCCTAGGGCAATGGAGACTAAGGAGAAAATAAACAAATGGGACTACATCAAAATAAAAGGCCTCTGCACAGCAAAAGAAACCATCAACACAACAATAAGAAAGCCCACTGCATGGGAGAACATATTTGCCAATGATATTTCTGATAAGGGTTTAATCTCCAAAATTTACAGAGAACTCATACAACTTAATAAAATGAAGATAAATGATCCAATCAAAAATGGACAAAGGTCCTAAATAGTCACTTTTCGAAAGAGGACATACAGAAGGCCGAGAATCATATGAAAACATGCTCAAAGTCACTAATCATCCGAGAGATGCAAATCAAAACAATGAGGTACCATCTCATACCTGTCAGAATGGCTATCATCAATAAATCAACAAATTACAAATGCTGGAGAGGATGTGGAGAAAAAGGAACCCTGTGCAGACTGGTGCAGCCACTGTGGAAGAGAATATGGAGTTTCCTCCAAAAGTTAAAAATGTAACTCCCATTTGACACAGTAATCTCACTTCTAGTACTATATCACAAAAAACCAGAAACACCAATCACAAAGCATATATGCACCTCTATATTCACAGCAACACAATACACCATAGCTAAGATCTGGAAACAGCCTAAGTGCCCATCAGTAGGTGAATGGATTAGAAAACTGTGGTACATCTACATGATGGAATACTATGTCGCTATAAAAAGAAGGAACTTTTACCATTTGTGACAGCATGGATGGAACTGGAGAGCATTATGCTAAGTGAAATAAGCCAGTCAGAGAAAGAAAAATACCACATGATCTCACTCATTTGTGGCATATAATGATGAACATAATTTGATGAACAAGAATAGATCCAGAGATAAATGGTAGGGGTGGGGGGTTAGAGGGCAACCAAAGGACTTATTTGCATGCATATTAGCATAACCAATGGACACAGACCCTGGGGTGGTGGGGGCTTTCCAGGGGTGGGAGTGGCTGAGGGTGGGGGTGGTCAATTGGGGGAAAAGGAGACATATATAAAACATTAGACAATTAATATAAAAAGAAAAAAATATTTTGAATAAACATTTCGCAATAGAAAATATATTAATAGTCAATAAGTATAAAAATAGACTAGAGCAGTGGTCAGCAAACTGTTGCTTGTGAGCCACATGCGGCTTTTTGGCCCCTTGAGTGTGGCTCTTCCACAAAATACCACGTGTGGGCACGCATGTACAGTGTGATTGAAACTTCATGGCCCATGCACAAAAGTCAGTATTTTGTGGAAGAGCCACACTCAAGGGGCCAAAGAGCCTCATGTGGCTTGCAAGCTGCAATTTGGCGACCACTGGACTAGAGGCTTGGTGCACAACAGTGGTGAACTGGGATGTCCCTCAGCCTGGTCTGTGCCCTCTTGCAATACAGGGCTGCTTGGGGGATGTCCACCTGCCGGGAGAGCAGGCTTAAGCCTGCAGGGGGACATCCCCCAGGGGCCCTTTGCACTGCAAGAAGCCCCTGCCACCATCTCTGCACTTGCCAGCTGTGAGCCCAGTTTCTAGCTGAGCGGTGCTCCCCTGGTGGGAGTGCACTGACCACCAGGGGGCAGCTCCTGCATTGAGTGTCTGCCCTCTGATGGTCAGTGCACGTCACAGCGACCGTTTGTTCTGCCGTTCGCTCAATTTGCATATTTGCCTTTTATTATATAGGATGTTCCATATCATTACTTCTAGGGAAAATAAAAATTGAAATCTCAATAATGTACCTCTACACTTGTACAGGCATACCTCATTTTGTTGTACTTCACTTTATTGTGCTTTGCAGATATTGTGCTTTTACAAATTAAAGATTTGTGACAACCCTGTGTCTAGCAAGTGTATTGATGCTACCTTTGTTTCCAATAGCATTTGCTCACCTTATGTCTATGTGTCACATATAGGCAATTCTCACATTTTAAACTTTTTCATTATTATTATATTTATTATGGTAATTGTAGTTACTGATACTTGATGTTATTATTATAGTTTTAGAGCACCATAAAAACTGTACCTATATCAATAGCAAACTTTATAAATGTAGTGTTTGTTCTAATTGTTCACTCACCATCCATTTATTCATCCCTCTTTGTCTCCTAGGGCCTCCATATTTTTAACACACAACAATATTAAAATTATGTATATACTAGAGGACCAGTGCACAAAAATCTGTGCACTCCGGGGGGAGGAGGGGGTCCCTCAGCCCGGCCTGTGCCCTCTCGCAGTCTGGGACTCTTTGGGAGATAATGACCTGCTGGCTTAGGCCTGCTCCCGGGTAGCAGAGGGCAGGCCAAATCCCTAGGTGCAGCCCCTGGTCGGGCTCAGAGCAGGGCTGATTGGGGAGTTGGGGCTCTGCCCCCTGTCATGCACAGAGCAGGGTGGATTGGGAGGTTGCGATGCCACCCTCAGTCACGCTCAGGGTAGGGCTGATTGGGGGGTTGGGGCACCGCCCCCAGTCACACTCAAGGCAGGGTCGATAGGGAGGTTGCGGTGCCACCCCCTGTCACACACAGAGCAGGGCAAATCAGGGGGTTGGGGCGCTGCCACCTGTCACGCACAGATAAGGGCCAATCAGGGGGTTGGGGAGCTCCCCCCTGTCACATACAGAGCAGGGCCCATAAGGGGGTTGAGGAGCTCCCCCCTGTCACTCACAGAGTAGGGCCGATAGGGGAATTGGGGCACCACCCACTGTCACACACAGAGCAGGGTGGTTCAGGGGCTTGGGGCACCACCACTGTCACACTCAGGGCAGGGCCAATGGGGAGGTTATGGCTCTACCCTGTCACACAAGAGCAGGGCCCGTGGGGGGGGGGGTTGGGGCATCTCACCCTGTCGCACACAGAGCAGGGCCGATCAGGGGGTTGGGGCACCGCAGCCTGTCACACACAGAGCTGTAGGGCGATCAGGGGGTTGGGGAGCTCCCCCCATCAGGCACAGAGCAGGGCTTATCAGGGGGTTGGGGTGCCTTCCCCTGTCACCAACAGAGCACGGCGGATAGGGAGGTTATGGCCCCGCCCCCTGTCACACAAAGAGCCACAGGGCTATCAGGGGGTTGGGTGCTGCCCCCTGTCACGCTGATCCTGGTGCCGGGAGGCCTCGCGGCTCCGCTGATCCCAGTGCTGGGAGGCATATTACCCTTTTACTATATAGGATAGAGGCCTGGCGCATGTGTGGGGGCCCGCTGGTTTGCCCTGAAGGGTGTCCTGGATCAGGGTGGGGGTTCCCCACTGGGGTGCCTGGCCAGTCTGGGTGAGGGGATGAGGGCTGTTTTCAGGCTGGTGGGTGACTGAAGCTCCCAACTTCTCCTTTTTTTCTTTTTCTTTTTTATTCTGGGCCAGCTTTAGCTCTGAGGCTTTGCTCCAGCTCTTAGGCCTCCGCTGCTGAAAGCAGGTATCTGGTTTGTTTGGGTTCTATAATCGAAACACTGTTTCAACTCCAGCTCTGAGATCCCAGCTGGCTGAAAGCAGGTTTCTGGGGTTTTGTTTAGCTTCTATATTTGTAACAATGTTTCAAACTGCAAGCTCAGAGGCCGGCAGCGGCAGGCAGGGAACCTTGGAGTCCTCCGTCACTGAAGCAAGCAAGCCTCATGTTCGCTTCAAGCTGCCTGGCTGCTGGCCGCCATCTTGGCTGGCAGTTAATTTGCATATTTCCCTGATTAGCCAATGGGAAGGGTGGTGGACGAACGGCTAATTACCATGTTTGTCTGTTATTAGAAAGGATATATATCCTATCTAATAACAGACAAACATGGTAATTGACCATACCTTCACTGTGCCTCCCATTGGCTAATCAGCGCGATATGCAAATTAACTGCCAACAAAATGGCGGCTAATTTGCATACTGCAAGCAGGGCGGGACAGTGGGTGCTGCCATCCAGGCCCCTTGTGCGGTCAGAGCAGCAGGGCTCAGGTGCTATTGAAGGGCGCGGCAATGGCGGGGGCCCCGCCCCATGTGCGTCCTGCCCTGTGTGCAGCCTTCCCCGTTTGTGGCCCAATGATTGGCGTGCGCCTCAGGCGGGGCACGGCGATGGTGCAGGTCCTGCCTCCTGTGCGGCCCATCCCCTGTGTGGCCCTGGCCACCGGCGCAGGACTCAGGCGGAAAGTGGCGATGGCAGGTGTCTCTGCCTCCTGTGCAGCCAAACCGGTTAGGACATGGGTCTCCTGCATTTTCTAAGCACATGAGGGTGGTGGTGGGGGTCTTGATTCTAGGACCCACAGCGCAACCCAGACTCTGACAGGAGGGAGATTTTATATACATTTTACTAATTTTCTTTCATCTTTGACACTTCTATCACAGAGAAAGGGCAAATAGCAATATGAAAATATTTCTTCTCATCATTTCTCTTTTAATGTGCATGAATTTCATTCACCGGGCCACTAGTCATACACTGAGTGGCCAGATTATTATGACCACCTGACGTTTGTAGGCAAATTAGCTATAATTTCGTACTGAAGTTGCTAGAGGGCCAGACCATTATAAATTGGGAAGTAGGTTGTTTACCACGACAGTAGAAGTGATGTTTTTCTGAAGATATGGGTAAACAATGCAATTTAACAGCCTTTGAATGTGGGATATATTTGAACGTGAGTGGCCAGATTATTATAACCACCTGACATTTGTAGGCAAATTAGCCGTACATTGCATTGTATGGGATATAGAAGCTGAAGGCCTATTTGAACACCTTTGCTGCCTGCAGTTAACAAGATAAAATGTCTCCAATTTTCACAGGAACACAAGGATTGTACAGTCGAACATTGGAAAAAAAGTCATGTGGACCGATGAATCACATTTCCAATTGCATCATGCAGATGGCAGAGTGAGAATTTGGCAGAAACAGCATGAAAGCATGCACCCCACATGCATAAGTACAACCCTTCAAGCTGGTGGGGGAAGTGTTATGGTTTGGGGCATGTTTTCCTGGCATGATTTGGGCCCTTTAATTCATGTGGAACAATGTTTGAATAGCACAACATACCTAAGTATCGTTGCTGATCAAGTTCATCCTGTCACGTTGATGGCGTATCCCAATCGAGATGGCTTCTTCCAACGAGACAGTGCACCATGCCACAATGCTTGTATTGTGCAGGAGTGGTTTCAAGAACATTATGGAAACTTTACCTTGCTTAGGTGGCCCCACAATCACCAGATCTCAATCCAATTGAGCATTTGTGGGATGAAGTTAAAAGAGCCATCAGGCAGCTGGTTCCACAACCATCAAATCGCACAGAACTGGACAGTGCTATTCATCAGTCATGGTTTCAGATTCCTTGCATCAGCTTTCAACATCTCGTGGAGTCAATGTCAAGAAGAATCGCCACAGTATTGAAGGCAAAAGGTGGCCCAATGAAGTACTGATGGCGTGGTCATAATAATCTGGCCACTCAGTGTATACATACCAATTAATACTCCTACAATGGTCTCTAAGTGTTTCAATGAAAGAAAGAAATGAACATCTCTGACTTTAATCAAAAACTGGAAAAGAGTAGGTATTGGAAAGCATGCCAAAAGCTGAGATAAGTAGAAATATAGGCCTCTTGCACCTATTAGCCAAGATTTAAATACAAAAGAAAAGTTTAGGAGAAACCAAGATGGCGGCATAGGTAAACACCAGAAATTGCTGCCTCGCACAACCACTTCAAAAATACAACTAAAAGACAAAATGTACATCACCCAGAACCACAGGAAGGCTAGCTGAAGGGAAATTCTACAACTAGAAGGAAAAGAGAAAAGCATACCAAGACTCAGAGGAGGCGCAGTGCAGAAAATACAAAGGTGTGGAGGTGCGTGCCGAGTGGGCCGGCAGCTGAGGGAGTGGTTGTCTGTTTCAATCGGGAGGGAGTATCAGGCTCTGAGCTCCAGTTTTGGGTGAGTCTCTAGGGACCCAGACTCAAACCGGAGTAGCAGGACTGTCTGGCATCGGTTGAAACTCGAGGGCAGCTTTCTCTCCGAGGTTTGCAGCGGTTGCTGGGACACTGAGAGGCAGAGCCTCTGGGGACAGGACTGAGAGCAGCCATAACTGCTCGCTCCGCCCACCCTGTTGATCCCCTGGGACCCACCCTGCCCAAGCCTTGCACAGAGGAATTTGCGGGATTGCCTTAGGCAAAGGCTATATTAGCACCTCAGTAGAGGACAAAAGTTCTCCCACTGCAGACACAGCTGATTCTCATAGCCAGTAGGCCTGGAGGTCAAATCCCCCCCAGTATTACCTACATCAATCAAGGCTTAACTACAACAAGACTGTGCACAAAGACCACAAGGGGATGCACCAAGATAGCATAAAAAATGCGGAGACAAAGAAACAGGACAGAAATGACAGAAATGGAGGATATAGAGTTCAAAACCACACTTTTAAGGTCTCTCAAGAACTGTCTAGAAGCCGCTGACAAATTTAGTAAGGCCCTCAAAAAATCTGGTGAGACCACCGATAAATTTAGTAAGGCCCTGAAAAAGACTGGTGAGATCGCCAATAAATATAGTGAGATCCTCAAGAAATCTAATGAGACCCTCGATGTTGTGATAAAGAACCAACTAGAAATTAAGCATACACTGACTGAAATAAAGAATATTATACAGAATCCCAACAGCAGACCAGAGGAGTGCAAGAATCAAGTCAAAGATTTGAAATGCGAAGAAGCAAAAAACACCCAACCGGAAAAGCAAAATGAAAAAAGAATCCAAAAATACGAAGATAGTGTAAGGAGCCTCTGGGACAGCTTCAAGAGTACCAACATCCGAATTATAGGGGTGCCAGAAGATGAGAGAGAGCAAGATATTGAAAACCTATTTGAAGAAATAATGACAGAAAACTTCCCCCACCTGGTGAAAGAAATAGACTTACAGGTCCAGGAAGCACAGAGAACCCCAAACAAAAGGAATCCAAAGAGGACCACACCAAGACACATCATAATTAAAATGCCAACAGCAAAAGACAAAGAGAGATTCTTAAAAGCAGCAAGAGAAAAACAGTTAGTTACCTACAAGGGAGTACCCATACGACTGTCAGCTGATTTCTCAGCAGAAACTTTGCAGGCCAGAAGGGAATGGCAAGAAATATTCAAAGTGATGAATACCAAGAACCTACAACCAAGATTACTTTATACAGCAAAGCTATCATTCAGAATTGAAGGTCAGATAAAGAGCTTCACAGATAAGGAAAAGCTAAAGGAGTTCATCACCACCAAACCAGTATTATATGAAATGCTGAAAGGTATCCTTTAAGAAGAGGAAGAAGAAGAAAAAGGTAAAGAGACAAATTATGAACAACAAATATAGATCTATCAGCAAATGAATCTAAGAATCAAGTGAATAAATAATCTGATGAACAGAATGAACTGGTGATTATAATAGAATCAGGGACATAGAAAGGGAATGGACTGACTATTCTTTGGGGGGGGGGGAAAGGAGTGTGGGATATGCGGGAAGAGACTGGACAAAAATCATGCACCTATGGATGAGGACAGTGGGTGGGGAGTGAGGGCGGAGGGTGGGGTGGGAACTGGGAGGAGGGGGGTTGTGGGGGGGAAAAGAGGAACAAATGTAATAATCTGAACAATAAAGATTTAATTAAAAAATAAAAAAATAAAAGTTTTAAAAAAACTTCTCCAGTGAAGACACAAATAATAAAAAAGGGAAACAACCTTATTGCTAACATGGACAGAGTTATAGTTGTGTGAAAAGAAAGTCAAATCAGCTACAATATTTCCTTAAGCCAGAGCTTAGTCTAAAAGAAAACCATTCTCTCTTCAATTCTCTGAAGGCTGAGAGAGGCAATGAAGCTATAGAAGGAAAGTTTGAGGCTAGAAGTTGGTTCATTATGTTTAAAAAAGAACGCTGTGTTCATAACGTAAAGTCAACATGAATCATCAATGTAGAAGCTGCAGCAAGTTATCCAGAAGATTTAACTAAGATAATTATTGACACTAAACAATAAATTTCCAATTTTAACAGCCTCATATTTCAAGTAGATGCCATCTGGGACTTTTATACCTAGAGAAAAGGCAATGCCTGCCTTCAAAGCTTCAAAAGACAGGCTGACTCACTTGTTAAGGGCTAATGAGGCTGTTGTCTTTAACTTGAAACCAATGTTTACCATTCCAAAAATTCCCAGAGACCTTAAAGATAAATCTACTTTATCTGTGCTCTATAAATGTAAAAACAAAGCTTGAATGATAGCACATCTGTTTACCAACATAGTTTACTAAATCATTTAAGCCTACTGCTGAGAAGTACTTCTTAGAAAAAAATTAACTAAAAATATTACTGTTCATTTTCATTGCACCTGGTCACACAAGAGCTCTGAAAGAGATGCACAGCACAATAAATGTTTTATGCCTATTAACACCACATTCTACAGCCATTCTAACACAACATTAATGAAATAATTTCAAATTATATTTTTGTGAGGCTATCTATAATAATAAAAATGTAATATGCTAATTATACCAGACAGCCAAACGACCTTCCAGATGTCATTCTGGACATCCTTCTGGATGAAGCTATAGCAGTGGGCACTGAGGCAGAGGCAGTTAGGGGAAATCAGTCAGGCAGGCGAGCGGTCGGGATGATGAAGCAGGCAGGGAAGCAAAGGCAGTTAGGAGCGATCAGGCAGGCAGGTGAGTGGCTAGGGGCAATCAGGCAGGCAGGTGAGTGGTTAGGGGTGATCAGAAAGGCATGCAGAGTGGTTAGGGACTATCAGGCAGGCAGGCAGGCAGGAGAGTGGTTAGGAGCCAGTGGTCCCAGATTGAGAGAGGGATGTCTGACTGCCAGTTTAGGCCCTATCCCACAGTTGGACATCCTCCGAGGGGTCCCAGATTGTGAGAGGGTGCAGACCGGGCTGAAGGACCCACCCCCCCGCCCCATGCATGAATTTTGTGCACCAGGCCTCTAGTAGTTACCATAAATAGTGATTGTTCTGATAGATCTTGGGGGGGGGTATGAAAGCTTTCTGGAAAGAATTCCCCATTCTAGATGTCATTAAAAATATTTGTAACTCCTAAGAAGAGGTCAAATATCAACTTTAACAGTGATTTGGAAAAAATTAATTCCAACCTTTATGGATAACTTTAAGAGGTCCAACAATTTAGAGGAGGGGTTAACTACAGATGTGGTGGAAACAGCAAGAGCACTAAAATTAGAAGTGGAGCTTGTATATGTGACTGTATAGCTGCAATCTCCCAATAAAATTTGATGAGGAGTGGCTTCTTATGGATGAACAAAGAAAGTGATTTTTGAGATAGAATTTACTCCTGGTTAAGGTTTTTGAAACAACAACAGAGGTTTTATAATATTACATACTTGATAAAACAGTTTCAAGGTTTGAGAGGATCAATACAATTTTAAAAGATCGACTGTAAAGAAAATGCTGTCAAGCAGCATCTTGTACTACAGAAAAATTGTTTGTAAAAGAAAAAGCCAATTGATGCAGCAAACATTACTGTTGCCTTATTTTAAGTAACTAGAGGCCCAGTGCACAAAATTTGTGCACTGGTAAGGTCCCTAGCAGCTGCCAGCTGCCAGCCAGGTATTCCCTCCCATCCCCGGCCAGCCCTGCCCCCTGGTTGAACTCCCAGTATAGGGGACAATTTGCATACTACACTTTTATTATATAGGATTGCCATAGCCAAATTAACCTTTAGCAACAACCACTCTAATTAGTCAGCAGCTGTGAACATTGAGGCAAGACCCTCTACAAACAAAAGAGATTATGATTTGCTGAAGGCTTAAATAATGGTTCACATTTTTTAGCAATAAAGTAGTTTTTTTTATATATATTTTATTGATTAAGATATTACATATGTGTCCTTGTCCCCATGTTACCCTCTAACCCCCCCCCCGCTCATGCCCTCACCCCCCCGTTGTCCGTGTCCATTGGTTAGGCCTATATGCTTGCATATAAGTCCTTTGGTTGATCTTTCCCCCTTACCCCTACCCTCCCCTACCCTCCCTCCAAGGCCCGACAGTCCAATCAATGCCTCTCCGTCTCTGGATCAGTCCTTGTTCATCAGTTTATGTTGTTCATTATTTCCCACAAATGAGTGAGATCCTGTGGTATTTATCCGCTCTCCAGTTCCATCCATGCTGTGGCAAATGGTAAGAGTTCCTTTTTCTTCTTCCTCTTCTTAAAGAATACCTTTCAGCATTTAATATAATGCTGGTTTGGTGGTGATGAACTCCTTTAGCTTTTTCTTATCCGTGAAGCTCTTTATCTGACCTTCTATTCTGAATGATAGCTTTGCTGGATAAAGTAATCTTGGTTGCAGGTTCTTGCTATTCATCACTTTGAATATTTCTTGCCACTCTCTTCTGGCCTGCATGGTTTCTGTTGAGAAATCAGCTGACAGTCGTATGGGTACTCCCTTGTAGGTAACTGACTGTCTTTCTCTTGCTGCTTTTAAGATTCTCTCTTTGTCTTTTGCTGTTGGCATTTTAATTATGATGTGTCTTGGTGTGGTCCTCTTTGGATTCCTTTTGTTTGGGGTTCTCTGTGCTTCCTGGACCAGTAAGTCCATTTCTTTCACCAGGTAGGGGAAGTTTTCTGTCATTATTTCTTCAAAAAGGTTTTCAATATCTTGCCCTCTCTCTCCTTCTGGTACCCCTATAATTCTGATGTTGGTACACTTGAAGTTTTCCCAGAGGTTCCTTACACTATCTTCATATTTTTGGAATCTCTTTTCTTTTTTCTTTTTCAGTTGGGTATTTTTTGTTTCTTTGTATTTCAAATCTTTGACTTGATTCTTGGGATCCTCTTGTCTGCTGTTGGATCTCTGTAAATTATTCTTTATTTCAGTCAGTGTATGCTTAATTTCTAGTTGGTCCTGTTTCATGTCCTTTATGGTCTTACTATACTTATTGAGGGATTCATTAAATTTATCGGCGGTTTCCATGAAATTCTTGAAAAACCTTATAAACATGGCCTTGAATTCTATATCCAGTCGTTTGCTTTCCTCCATTTCTGCCATTTGTGACCTGTTTCTTTGTCTCCGCATTTTGGCTGCTTCCCTGTGTTGATAGAGTGGCCCTGCGTGCCAGGTGTCCTGTAGGGCCCAGTGGCTCAGCCTCCCCAGTTACCTGAGGTGGACACTCTTGGTGCACTCTTGGTGCTTTGGTTGTTGTAGGATCACTGGGAGGAATTGACCTCCAGGCCAATTGGCTGTGAGAATCAGCTGTGTCTGAAGTGGGAGAACTTCTGTGCTGAAGACACCCTTCTGGGGCAAGACTTGCTTCAGTGGGGCTTTGGTGCTCACTGAGTCTGCGCCCTGAGTGTGTCCCTTATATATCTGAGGAGTTGCAATCTGGATGGTCCCCCTCTGACCACTGGGTGCAGTGGCTCCTGGATATAAGGAGGTGCTAATTCAGCCTCTGCCTGAGGCCACACAGCAGGAGCCACGAAGAGGCTCAGCTGTGAAGCAATGCAAGCCGCTGCGGGGCCTTGGGCCTTCTCTTGGAAGTTCCGGGTCTGCCTGGCTCGGCTGCAGTTAGGTACATTCACATGAAAAAGCCTCTGCCGCAGCCTGGGTGGGGCAGAGTCTCAGGGAATCAAAGGGCCGAGCAAGCCTCTATGGATGATTCTCCGCCCAGCCCGAAGGAGTCCCGCGTCTCAGTGATCCGATAATTACTGCAAGCACCTCTGAGGGAAAGCTGCCCTCAAGTTCGCCCGCTGCCCGACAGTGCAGCTTCTCCCCGTATGAGTCCTGGGTCCCCAGAGACTTCCCGGAACCAGAGTTCAGAGCAGTCGGGAGCTTGTGATTTAAAAAGACAGCCGTGTCCTCAGGTGCCACCCGCTTTCCGCGCGCGCGAGCCGCCGTACCTCTGCACTTCACCCCCGCAGCTCCTCTGGCTCTCAGCGTGCTTTTCTTTCCTTCTAGTTGTAGAATTTACACTCAGCCAGCCTTCCTGTTGTTCTGGATGATGTCTGTTCTATCCTTTGCGGTATTTTTCAATTGTTGTGGGAGGCGGCAATTTCCCGGTGTTTATCTATGCCGCCATCTTAGTTTCTCCAATAAAGTAGTTTTTAATTAAAGTATATATCTTGTTTTCTTAGACATAATGTTATTAGACACAATAACTACAGTATAGTGTAACTTTTATATGCATAAAAAATGGGGGGGAAAAGTGTGACTTGCTTTGTTGCAATATTTGCTTTATTTTGGTGGTCTGGAACTAAACTTGCAATACCTTCCAGGTATGCCTCTATTAGAATGACAAGAGTAAAATAAAAAAGAAAAGATAGATGGTCCAACCGGTGTGGGTCAGAGGTTGATCATCAACTCATGAATCAGAAGTTTACAGTTTGATTCCCAGTCAGGGCATATGTCTGAGTTGTGGGCAGGATCTCAGTGGGGGCCATGCAAGAGGCAGCCGATCAGTGAGTGTCTCTCATAATTGATGTTTCTATTTCTCTCTTCTTCTCCTTTTCTCTCTGAAAGCAATAAAAATACATATTTTTAATAAAAAATGATGATAACAAGTCTTGGTTAAAATGTGGAGCTACTGGAACTCCCATACATTTCTCATATAAGAAAAAGTTTGGCAGTTTTTAAAATGTTTTTATGTAAACATATGCTTACCATATTACTCAGCTATCTCACTAATAGGTTTTTTTCTAAGAAACACAAGTTATGTTCATATAAAGTTTGTACATTTATGTTTATAGCAGATTAATTTAAAATAACAAAACTGAAAGTAACCAAAAAATGATTCTTCAGTTGTTTGATGGATTAAAAACCTCTGGCTGGACTTTCAGAGAAAATGGTAGCCAGATAGGCAGACCTGTTGTGCATCTCGTCCTAGAGCCAGACTGCAAATGCAACTAAGTTAGAGAACATTTACCCAAATTATCAAATGAGGAGACAACTTATAGCAAGGAAGGACAGAAAACACATCTAGAGACCGGTGGGAAGGATGAGATCATGAGAAGAATGGACCCAACCCCCAAGGGTGGTGGCCAGTGGGCCAAGAGGGAGAGGGGAGAGCTGTGCTATGAGAGAATCTGTTCCCTCAGAAAAATAGACGCCTGGCCCAGGCTGAGCAGCAGAGCCTCACCCATCCCGCAGCAGCAGGTGCAACATCCTATAGTGAAAAGGAAAAGCTGAAGGACTGCTGATGGCCAGGGAGTCTGGGCCTGAGGCCCCTGCTGTGAAAGACAGTGTGGCAAAAGGGAAAAGTGACACCACACCAGTGGGAGAGAAATTCAGTGTTGTTGTTGTTGTTGTTGCTCTTGTTTAATCTCTAAGCCCAGAACACAGGAGTTTTCAGTTTCAACTACTCACCCAAGGCTTTGATACAGGGAGAAAGGCAGGCAAAGACTTGAGGTGCCTGAGGAGAGGTAGGGGAGGGAGATGTGGCAAAGCAATAGCCAGGAGTCCTGCATTGGGTCTTTCATACTCTTCCAAACCCAAACTGCCATTTCTTGGGAAAGGAGCTAGCTACCTACAACAGCAGAGGGCAGGCAAGGGAAATACCCTCACCCAAGGTGATAGCCTGCCACACTCTGCATTTTGAGCTTTTAGAGGAAACAAAAGCAGACACCAAGTTTATAGGCCAGAACAGTCTCAAGGAGCCCTCAGTGACTGGATTGGAGGAGAGGCTGTCCCCTCCATTATTCTGGGAACCTGACTAATAAAAACTCCAAGATACCAGCCAACCCCATTGGTCCCCATACAAGTATCTCTGTCCAGACAAGGGCAGAGTAATCTCTTGGGTGACTCACAGATGAGTAGCTCTGGGGCATGAAAACACAGCCATCATACTCCCTGAAAGCAAAACAGCACCTCCCCCTCCTAAAGCCCTGTCAGAAACAAACTTTTCAGTGGTTAAGATTGACAACTGGCTGACAGAAAAAGGCAGGCATAGGCAAAGCTCTGGAGGTAAGGGGGGCTATGCTGAACCAGCACTGATTCCCATGTGGCCAACAAACCTACGTTAGAGCACAGATTGACCCTTCCTGCTTGTGGCCAAGGCCTATGGAAACAGACACAAGTGGTGGATTGGTGGATTGCCTGGAGTTTCAAACAGGGTGCTAAAAGCTAAAAGACAATGCTGGATAGTGATTAGCACTTAAGTACCTAACAGGAAGCTCAAAATTGGGAGACAGAACAGAAGAGTAGGGTACGAAGTGAGCTCCAGGGGGGCATTAAACCCTGCTGATATTATATCAATCTTCTTGAATTTGCATAAACTTGTTTTGTGTCCTACCATGTGGTCTATCTTTGAGAATGTTCTATGTGTGCTTGAGAAGAATGTATATTCTGTTGCTTTGGGCTGAAATGTTCTGTAAATATCAGTTATACCCATCTGATCTAGTGTGTCATTTAAGGCCTCTTTCCTTATTGATTTTTTGTCTGGACAATCTATCCAGTGGTGATTGTATTGTATTGGTGTTAATTTCTCCCTTAAAGTCCATCAAGGATTTTTTTTTTATGAACTTGGGTGCTCCTATATTGGGTACATGTGTATTTACAAGGGTTAAATTTTCTTGTTGAATCATTTTCTTTAGCATTATGTAATGGCCTTCTTTGTCTCTTGTTATGGCCTTTGTTTTGAAGTCTATTTTGTCTGATATGAGTATTGCTACATGAGCTTTTATTTTCTTTCCATTTGCTTGGAATATATTTTTCCATCTGTTTACTCTCAGTCTGTTTATATATTTTGATCTGAGGTGGGTCTCTTGTAGACAGTATATATATGGGTCATGATTTCTTATCCATTTAATCACCCTATGTATTTTGACAGGAACATTTAACACATTTACAATTAAGGTTATTATTGGTAGGTATTTATTTATTGTCATTTTTATTTTCTTTATGCCTAAGTTCCTCTCTCTTTTTCTTTTTCTTAAAGCAGTACCTTTAACATTTCTTGTACTGCTGGTTTGGTGGTAATGTACTCCTTTAACCTTTTGTTTGTTGTTGTTGCTGCTATAATTGGGTATTTTTTTCTACATTTTCTGGAAAGCTTTTTATTTTACCTTCAAGAATAGCCTCACTGGATATAGTAGTCTTGTATTTAAGCCATTGCTTTACATTACTTTATATACTTCTTGCCACTCTCTTCTGGCTTGAAGTTTTCCTATTGAGAATTCAGCTGACATTCTAATGGGAACTCCTTTGTAGGTAAGTTTCTGTCTCTTTCTTGCTGCCTTTAAAATTGCTGCTATGTTTTTAACATTTGCCATGTTAATTATGATGTGTATAGGTGTGGGTCTATTTGGATTCATCTTTTTTGTAACTCTCTGTGCCTCCTGAACTTGTGTGACATTTTCTGTCACCGGGTTAGGGTGCTTTTCTGTCATTATTTCTTTAAACAGGTTCTCTGTTCCTTGCTCATCTTATTCCCCTTCTGGTATTTCTGAAATATGGATGTTGTTACTTTTCATGTTGTCCCAGAGCTCCCTTAAGCTATCTTCCTGCTTTTTAATTCTTCTTTCTAATTGCTGCTATAATTGGGTATTTTTTTCTACATTGTCTTCCAAATCATGATTCTTATCCCTTGCTTCATCCAATCTACTTTTAATCCCTTCCAGTGTGTTCTTGATGTCAGATATATCATTCTTCATTTCTGTCTGGTTTTTGTTCATGGTATCTATTTCCCTTTCCATGCTGTTGTAATTTGCACTAAGTTCATTAAACATATTTATAGCCATTGCTTTGAAATCTGTGTCTGATAGGTTGCTTGCCTCCATTTCATTTAGTTCTTTTTCTGGAGATTTCCTTCTTTTATCTCATTTGGGGGTTGCTTCGTTGTCTCTGCATTTTAGCTGATTCTTTGTATTTGCTTCTATGTAATAGATAGAACTGTTATGCCTCCCAGTCTTTGTGGGATAGCCTTATGTAGAAAGTGTCTTGAGGGGTCCAGGGTGTAGTCTCTTTTTTCACCTGAGCTGATGCTCTAGGAATGGCCCTTGTGTGTGTTAGTTGGGCTCTGCTGTTGTAATTGGGACTTGAATGTTGATGTCCTTTTCATGGGAGGGGTCTCTCCTCTGAATTGCTGCCGGTGAGTTTCATCCCAACATAATTGTGCCAGCTGTTATACAGGTGCTGACAGAACAGTGTTAAACACAATAGGACCAAACCAATAATACCGTGAAAATCAAGCTACTCAATGCAACAATAACAGGAAAGACTAAGAAAGAAAAAGAAGAGAATGCAAAACAAAAATAAAGTAAAATAAAATAAAAAACTAAAATCCACATGACCAAATACTTTGAGGGGTATTTTTAAAAAAGGAGAGAGAGGAATCAGATGGTGGCATAGGTAAATGCCAGTACTTGCCACCTCCCACAACCAAATCAAAATTACAAGTAAAATGCAGACCCACCATCATTCAGAACCACCTAAAAGCTGGCTGAATGGAAGTCTGACAACTAGAGAAGTAAAGAAGAAAGCCCTTGAGTCTTGTAGGAGGAATAGAGGTGCGAAATGGGCTGGTCCAGCACCCAAGTGTGCCCATTTTTTAATTAGGAGAGATATTGTCTCTGCAGAAGCCACCTGTGAGGAACAAGGCATCCCAGCCCTACACCAGACCACCTGCCTAGGGTTTCAGAGCTGGGAAGAGATGTCTCTATAAGTATGGGCTGTAAAAAACTGGATATTTTGGCTGAGAGACACACAGTCTGCTAGGGACCCAGCTGTTCCTTTTATTTTATTTTTATAATATATTTATATTGATTTCAGAAAGAAAGGGAGTGAGAGACAGAGATAGAAACATCAAAGATGAGAGAGAAGTATTGATCGGCTGCCTCCTGCACACACCTACTGGGTATCAAGCCCACAACCTGGACATGTGCCCTTGACTGGAATTGAACCCAGGACCCTTCAGTCCACAGGTCAATGTTCTATCCACTGAGCAAAACCAGCTAGGTCCAGTTGTTCCTTTTAAAGAGTTGGCACATGAATGCACTTGTACTCAAAACCTCTGAGCTCCAGCACCAGGCCCAGACACATACGGGTAGGAACTGGATTGCCTGGTACCAGGGCAGGAACTGAGGGGCAGCTTTATCCCAAACAGGGGTGCTTGCAAGGGTCCTTATTCCTGTAATGGGACCTGCCCTGTCACAGGGCTGACTGGCAGCCATAGCTGAGTATCCATCAACCTGGATCTCACTGTTAGCTCCACCTTAAAGATTCCCTGAGATTCTTCCCCATCCACTTTGAAGCCCCTCCAAAGCTGTTTGCAGCAACTTTTCCATATAAACTTCAGACTTTTCTAAACTCTTTCAAATAAGCTGCAGCTAGTGACAACAGGATCTAAACCTATCAAGAAAAGGCCCAAATCCTGGCACTAGCACCAGCCTGCCTTGCTTCACAGCTGGGCCTCGCCTACTGAACAGCAACTCTCCAACTATAGTCAAAGTTTGTCCTCAAAGCCAATTGGCTGGGAAGTTAACTGTTCCCAGAGATGCCAACAGCAATCAAGGCTCAACTACAACAAGACTGTGCACACAGCCCACACAGGGGCTCACCTAGAGTGTCCAGCCCAGGTGACTGGGAAGAATGAACCACTGGGCCCTATAAGACACATACTATACAAGGACACCATACCAACTCCAGGAGACATAGCAGCTCTACTTAATACACAAAAACAAACAAAGGAAAACAGCCAAAATGAAGAGACAAAGAAACATGTTACAAGTGAAAGAAATGGAAGCAAGCAAACTACTGGATACAGAATTCAAAACCATGGTTATAAGGTTATTCAAGGATGTTCATGAGAGCTTCAAAGGACTTGTTGAGACTTTCTAGGATCTTAGTGAGAATTCCAATGATATGAAAAAGAACCAGTCAGAAATTAAGCATGCACTAACTGAATTAAAGAACAATTTAAAGGAATTCAATAGTAGAGTAAAGGATTCAAGCAATCAAGTCAACAATTTGGAATATGAAGAAGCAAAATACACCCAATTAGAAGAGCAAAAATAAAAAATCCAAAAATATAAAGGAAGTTTAAGAAACCTCTGGGACAACTCCAAGTGTAGCAACAATCAGATTATGGGGATGCCAGAAGGAGGTGAGATGGAGCAAGAAATTGAAAACCTATTTGAATAAATAATGGCTGAAAACTTCCCTTGCATGGTGAAAAACATAGACTTAAAAATCCAGGATGCCCAGAGAGTCCCAAAAAGAGGAACCAAAAGAGGCCTATACCAAGACACAGGCCAAGGGTTAAAGACAAAGAGAAACTCTTAAAAGTAGCAAGAGAAAAGCAGTTAGTTACCTACAAGGGAGTACCCATACAACTATCAGCTGATTTCTAACAGAAACGTTGCAAGCCAGAAGGGAGTAGCGATAAATATGCAAAGTGATGGATAGAACAGACCTACAACAAAGTTTACTGTACCAAGCAAAGCTCTCAGTTAGAATTGAGGGTCAGATAATGAGCTGCACAAACAGGAAAATGCTAAACCAGTATTATATGAAATGTTGAGGGGTATTATTGAAGAAAAAGGAGAAGGAGAAGAAGGAGGAGGCAGAGAAGAAATTAAAAAATGTGAACAATAAAATGACAACAAATAGATTCCTAAAATTTCTTCTATGTCTTCTATACTCTAAAAATAGCCACATAGGCATGGACACGTTCCCAGGAACAAACTGGAATTACAACTAAAATACAGAAAAACTTTCCGAATAATCAATGGAAGACTCACTGAAGAAAACCGTGATATCCAAGGACCAAAAGTGGAGACTGCATAGACACTAGTAGGAGGGACAGAGGCGTGAAAGGGCTGGATGCGAGTCCACAGACAGCAACTGAAGTTCTGGAAAGATATCTCAGCTGTGGGGTGTTTCCACTTAGAATTATGGGATCTAATTCATAAGCTGGGCCCCCCAGCAGAGAGCACCAGAACATTTGGCTGTAAAAATCAGCACAGTTGCTGCTTGCCAGGGAGCAATGTCTAGAAATTCAGGCACTCTCTTAAAGGGCTAATGCACAAAATTCCCTGTGGAGTCACCAACCTTGTGCTCCAGCAGAGGGAGGGCAGTGTGGACTGGAGCTGTCTGAGCAGAAGCCAGAGCTGGGGGCTCTGGGGGTCGAGCTCAGAAGGCAGACACCACCAGTTTTCTGTGCTGAGTCTTCCCCATGTGCTGCAGAGGTTATTTTTCTGACACAGACATTTGCCTTGCTTGGGGGGAAGACAGTTGACTCACCCTATTGTAAAACACCTTTCCTTGAGGCACTTAAGAGACTAAAAATAACAATTAGTCTTCAGGCTGAAGTAACTGCCCCACCCTGCAGAAAAAAAAAACTCTCTCAACACCTGAGAATGATTGCCTGAGGTCAATTCAAGAGGAATCCTATCAGTCTGTAGGCAGAGGTGGTCCCTGGAGGTTGTGAGTCTGCCTGATCTAATTAGTCAGAAACAGCATTTGACAATGTCCTGCACTAGATACTTAGAGGCATAGAGGATCTACCTAATACATAGTCACAAACCCCAAAACACAGAAAAAGTGAGGAACCAAAGAAACAACCCCAAAATGAAAGAACAGATAAATCTTCAGATGAAGAGATAAATGAAGCAGAGATAAGAAAATTATCTGAAACAGAGTTCGTAGTAATGATGGTAAAGATGCTCAAGAGCATAAGAAAAGATATAGTAGGTATAAAAATAGAAATAAAGGATGACATAGCACAAATAAAGAACACATTGGAAGGAATACAGCAGATTAGGGGAAGCTGAGGATAGAATCAGTGAATTAGAATAGAGGGTTGAAAAAATCACTCAATCAGAGAAACAAAAAGAAAGACAATTAATAAAACAGGAAGCCAGATTAAGTTAGCTTTAGGACAACATGAAATATAACAATATTAGAGTAGCAGGCATTCAAGGAGAAGCAGAAAGGGAGGAAGGGATAGAGAATGTGTTTGAAGAAATAATGGAAGAAAAGTTCCCTATCCTGGTAAAGGAAAAAGTCACACAAGTTCAAGCGGCACAGAGAACCCTAGGCAAGAAGAACCCAAACAGGCCCACACTCAGACACATCATAATTAAAATGCCAAAAATTACAGAGAAAGAGAGAAAATTACAGAAAAAGGCAGAAAGAGAAAAGCAAAATGTTACCTACAAAGAGATCCTATAAGGCTGACACCTGATTTCTTATCAGAAATTCTACAGGCCAGAAGGAAATGGCATGAAGTACTCAAGGTAATGGAAAGCAAATATCTGAAACCAAGATTACTATATCCAGCAATGCTATCATTCAAAATAGACAGTCAAATAAAGAGTTTCCTGGACTAAAAAAAAATCTAAAAAGGTACATCACCACCAAGGCAGCATTACAAGAAATGTTAAAGAGACTGCTGTAATGAGAAGAAGAAACAGAGAGAGAAACTTGGGAATACTTGATTAAAATGGCATTAAATAAGCACCTATCAATGGTATCCCTAAAATAAATGGATTAAATGCTACAATAAAAAGACATAGGGTCACTGAATGGATACAAAAAAAGTGACCCAACTATATGCTGTCTATAAGAGACCCACCTCAGAAAAAAGGCACACACAGGATCAGAGTGAAGGGATGGAAAAATTTTCCATGCAAATGGGAAAAAAAAACTAGGGTAGTAATATCTGACAAAACAGACTTTAAAATGAAGGCCATCACAAGAGACAACAAAGGTCACTACATAATACTAAAGTGATCGATCCCATAAGATGATATAATCTTGGTAAACATATATGCACCCAATACAGGAGCACCTAAATATATACAAAACTTGTAGAGGGCTTTAATGGAGAGATGGACAATACAGTCATAGTAGGGGATTTTAACAACCTGTTGACTTCACCAGATAGATCTTCCAGACAAAAAGTTAATAAGGAAACAGTGACTCTAAAGGACACACCGGATCAAATAGATTTAATTGACATTTATAGAACATTTCACCCCAAAGCAACAGAATATACATTCTTCTCAAGTGCACATGGATCATTTACAAAGATAGATCACATGTTAGGAGACCAAACAAGTCTCTACATGTTCAAGAAGACTGAAATCTTATCAAGCATATTCTCAGATCACAGTGGAATGAAATTAGAAATCAAGTACAGTAAAAATACCCAAAAGCTTCAAACACATGGAAGCTAAATAGCATGTTATTAAACAATAAATGGGTTACCAACAAGATCAAGAAATAAATCAAAAACTCCCTAGAAACAAATGAAAGTGAACACACAACAATCCCAAACCTCTAGGACACAGCAAAACAGTCCTAAAAGGAAAGTTCATAGCACTACAGGCATACCTCAAAAAAAAAAAAAAAAACCCCAAGAAAAATCAGCAATAACATAATTATCCTTATGACCTAAAGAACTAGAGAAAGAACAACTAGAAAAGCCCAGAGTAAGTAGAAGGAAGTAAATAATAAAAATTAGAACAGAAATAAATAACATAGTGACTAAAAAATAATACAAAAAAATCAATGAAACAAAGAGCAGGTTCTTTAAAAGGATAAACAAAATTGATAAACCATTAACCAGACTCATCAAGAAACAAAGAGAGAGGACCCAAGTCAATAAAATCAGAAACAAAAGTGGAAAAGTAACCAATGACACCACAAAAATACAAATGATTGTAAGAAAATACTATAAACAAGTATATGCCAAACAGCTGGACAATGTGGGTGAAATGGACAAATTCTTAAAAAAATAATCCAAGCCCTAACTGGTTTGGCTCAGTGGATAGAGCTTCGGCCTGCGGACTCAAGGGTCCCAGGTTTGATTCCAGTCAAGGGCATGTACCTTGGTTGTGGGCACATCCCCAGTAGGGGGTGTGCAGGAGGCAGTTGATTGATGTTTCTCTCTCATCAATGTTTCTAACTCTCTATTCCTCTCCCTTCCTCTCTGTAAAAAACCAATAAAATATATTTTAAAAAATAAAAATAAAAATAAATAAAAAAAATCCAAAAACTGAGTTAAGAGGAATCACAAAACCTAAATAGACCAATAACAACTGATGAAATAGAAGCAGTAATCAAAAATATACCAGCAAACAAAAGGCCCAGGTCTGGAAGGCTTCACAGAAGAGTTTTACCAAACCATTCAAATAAGAACTAACACCTATACTCCTCAAACTATTACAGAAAATCCATGAGGAAGGAACACTTCCAAACTCTTTTTATGAGGCTAGTATTATCCTAATTCTAAAACCAGATAAAGACACTACAAAGAAAGAGAATTGCAGGCCAATATCCCTGGTGAACATAGATGCTAAAATTCTCAACAAAATATTAGAAAATCACATCCAAAAATATATGAAAATGATCATATACCATGACCAAGTGTGATTTATTCCAGGGATGCAAGGCTGATACAACAATCACAAATCAATAAATGTAATACAACACATAAACTAATTGAAAGACAAAAATCACATGATCATATCAATAAACTCAGAAAAAAGCATTTGACAAAATCCAAAACCCATTTTTAATAAAAACTCTCAGCAAAGTGGAAATAGAGGAAGCATATCTCAAAATAATAAAGTTCATATATGACAAATCTACACCCAACATCGTACTCAATGGGCAAAACTAAAATCATTTCCTCTAAGAACAGGAAGAAGACAGGGATGTACGCTTTCACCACTGTTATTCAACATATTATTGGCAGTACTAGCCACAGCAGACAAAAAAAGAAATAAAAGTCATCCAAATTGGAAAGGAGGAAGTAAAATTTTCATTATTATGAGATGACATAATGTTGTACCTAGAAAATCCTAGACTCCACCAAAAAACTATTACACTTAATAAATGAATTTGGCAATGTAGCAGGATAAAAAAATAAACACACAAATACCAATGGCATTTTTATACAGCAATAATGAATTCTCAGAAAGAGAAATAAAACAAACAATCTCATTTACCACTGCAATAAAAAAGTTAAAGATATTTAGGAATAAACTTAACCAAGGAGGCAAAGACCTGTACTAGGAAAACTACAGGATGTTAAAAAAAGATAGAGGAAGATATCAACAAGTGGAAGAATATACTGTGCTCAATGATTGGTAGAATTAATATCATTAAAATGGTCATACTACCCAAGGCAATCTATAGATTCAATGCAATCCCTAGTAAAACACTAATGACATATAGCACAAATCTAGAACAAATATTCTAAAAATTTATATGAAATAAAAAAGACCCCAAATATATGCAGAAATCTTGAGAAAGAAAAGCAAAGTTTGAGGAATCACAATACCATAATTCAAGTTATACTACAAAGCCACCATAATCAAAACAGCCTGGTACAGGCACAAGAACAGGCACACAGAACAATGGAACAGAGCAGAGAACCCAGAAATCAACCCAAGCCATTTTGTTCAATTAATATTTGACAAAGGAGGCAAGAGCATACAATGGAGTCAAGAGAATCTCTTCAATAAATGGTGTTGGGAAAATTAGACAGATACATGCCAAAAAAATAAAACTAGATCACCAACCTACACCATACACAAAAATAAACTCAAAATGGATAAAAGACTTAAATGTAAGCAGTGAAACCATAAAAATCCTAGTAGAAACCATAGGCAGCAAAATCTCAGATATCTTTTGTAATAACATGTTTACAGATACATCTCCTAAGGCAAAGGAAACTAAGCAGAAAATAAACAAATGAGACTATAAGAAGCTATAATGCTTCTGCACATCAAAAGAAACCATCAATAAAACAAAAAGAGAACCCAATGTGTGGGAGAACATATTTGGCAATGATACCTCTGATAAAAGGAGGGACCTGGAAAATATCTTGCTAAATTAAATAAGTCAATCAGAGAAAGACAATTATCATATGATCGCACTCATATGTGGAATCTTAATAACAAAATAAACTGATGAACAGAGTGGATCCAGAGACATGGAAGCATGGAACAAAATGCAGAATCTCAGAGGGAAGGCGGGGGAGGGTGGGTGGTTGGGAGGTAACCAACCAAAGGCCTTGTATGCATACATGCATGGACACAGAAAATAGGGTGCTGAAAGCCTGGAGTTGGGTTGGCAGGGAGGCTGGAGAGGGTCAATGGGTGAAAAAAGGGGACATATGTAATACTTTCAACAATAAAAATATTTTTTAATATATTTTATTGATTTTTTACAGAGAGGAAGGGAGAGAGATAGTTAGAAACATCGATGAGAGAGAAACATCGATCAGCTGCCTCCTGCACATCTCCTACTGGGGATATGCCCGCAACCCAGGTACATGCCCTTGACCGGAATCGAACCTGGGACCTTTCAGTCTGCAGGCCGACGCTCTATCCACTGAGCCAAACCGGTTTCGGCAATAAAAATATTTTTAAAATGGCAACAAATACATGTCTATCAGGAAATGAATTTAAAAATCCATATTAATAGCCCGGTCAGCATGGTTCAGTGGTTGAGCATTGACCTATGAGCCAGGAAATCACAGTTCAATTCCCTGTCTGGGAACATGGGAACATGCCTGGGTTGTGGGCTAAGTTCCCAGTATGGGGCATGTAGGAAGCAGCCAGTCAATGATTCTCTCATCATTGATGTTTCTTTCTCTCTCTCCCTTCTTCTCTGAAATCAATAAAAACATATATTAAATAAATCCAGGTAAACAAACAAGAAATCTAATGAACAAAATAAGCTGTTGAATAAAACAGAATTAAAGACATGGAAGCATGAAACACATTGACGAATCTCAGAGGGAAGGGGGTGGCAGGAAGAGATTAACCAGTGATATTACCTATGGACACAGACAGTAGGGTGGTAAATGCATGGGGTGGGACAAGAACTGGGCAGAGGGGGACAATAGGGGGAAATAGTAGGACATCTGTAGTACTCTAAACAATAAAAATTAAAAAACAACAACAAATAAATAAAGATCTTTGCTAACTTAAAAAAATAGGAGAAAGAACTTGAAAAGGATGAAGCTAAAAGAACTAGTATAGGAGGTAAAAAGAAAAAGAAACAGAAAATAAATGAAATAATATTAAGTAATTTAAAATGTAGTGATAATGGATATAAGATATAGATAAAGTAAAGCAGGAAAAAAGAGAAAAATAAAATAAGCAAAATTAATAATAATAGACAAAAATAGAGTGGAATCAAAGGGAAGAGAGAAATTAGAGTTATTCAAGAAAAAAAGAGAAGAAAGTATAAAAGTGGAAAAAAAACAAAAACAAAAAAATCCACTCACACAAACTCAGTCCAACACACACACACACACACACACACACACACACACACACACACTCACACGCTGATAAATCCTTTGGGACCACTATTTGTGGAGATGCCTGGATTTTTCTCTAATGTTGTTGAATGTGGTCCCTTGGTGTGTCTATCCTGGGCCCTTGTGGGGGCTTCTCTGGTGTAGGTCCATGTGAGTCACTGTCCCTTTCTATCCCTGGGCAACCTACAGATATGCAGCCTGTTCAGTCTCTGCGGATCCTCAGTTCAATAGGTCCAGGTCATGGATGTCTATATCTACCTCCAGGCTTTCAGTGCAGTTCCTGTCCTTAAGCCCTGGCAATGGAGCCAAGCAGCTGGGCTCTAGAGTGGCAGTGACAGTGCAGTAGATGTGGTAGTGGATGAGTACATGGCAGGGGCAATGGTCCTGCTTGGTCAGTGGTGGTCACATGGTGGTGGTACTGTGTCAAGGCTGGTTCTCATCTGGTGTATGGGTTCAGGCTGGGTGCGTGCAGGTCCATAGTGGACCCAAGATGTCTGTTGCAGGTGTGAGAGTCTGGGTTGTGACTTCTGTAGGTGCATGGGGAGTTGGGCAAGATTCACATGGACTCGGGCCCCATGTGGGAGTATTCACTCCTTGAATCCTGCTCCACTATGCCAACTTTTGGGTCTGAGTCCCTCTGCAAGGTACTGGACCTCCTTGGACACTGGGTCTTAAAAGATGAAGACATGATAAGTCATAGGCATATAAGAGAGTCTTTATTGTAGCCCAAGTAGCCATTGCTACTAAGGAGCCATTAGGCAAAACAGTTCTTGTTAATACAGTAGCAAACACAGGAGCCATTCTAGCAAAAATAGCCAGCACTGGCTTGTCAGCAATACACCTTCCCCACAATGCAGACCTGCACATAGGAGCTATACAAGAGCCAGCCACACTGGCTGGTCAGTAACATAGTTATATACAAGTTCAAACAAAAGAGGCTTTATGCTAAATAGTGACCTCAGTATTTGGCATACAGAAGGGCACATCTGCATAGTGTATAGCTTGCTGTGTCCTTCTTTTGCACTTGCCTATAACAAATTAGCCTTGAACACCCTGATTAGGATTCCCACATTCGGAGTGGCCTTGAACATCCAGCACGCTCTAGACAGGGCCCCTACACCTAGGCTGCAGTGAGTCCAGGTGGTGGCTAGCCACTGCCACTCCCCACAGCCTACTTCCTCAGTTACATGTTTTAATCACTAATTTGTACTCTACCTTGATCTCCATTATGGCATATGTATGTACTCCCAGGGTCTCTTGGTTTCTTTCTTTTTTTAAAAAAAATATATATTTTATTGATTTTTTACAGAGAGGAAGGGAGAGAGAAACATCGATCAGCTGCCTCCTGCACATCTCCTACTGGGGATATGCCTGCAACCCAGGTACATGCCCTTGACCAGAATCGAACCCAGGACCCTTCAGTCCGCGGGCTCTTGGTTTCTTTTAGAGCATCATCCCTGTGCCTCACATGAATTGATTTAGGTTGTGTACACAGCTAGTTGTCTTAGTTTTACATTCCACTTCCTGGACAGTTGACTTAAATTATTGCATCCCATCTGTTGACAGTGAGAATGACACCATGTGTCAGACCACAGTTCAGCAACATTGATAGTTGAGTTCTGGCTAAGAAAGAATTTAGAGGCAAGGCTATAAGAGAAAGTTTATTTAGAAAGTCATAGAGGTAGAAGAAGTGAGCTGTAGAAGAAATGGGTTTGGGAAACAAGTTACAGAGGCAAAAGAAGGGCCCTTGAAGCTTAGGAAAAAGAAAAGTAAAGGTAAAGGTAAAGGTAAAGCACCTGGTGAGAAGAAGATGGGGAGGGGAAAGGTGCAGGCATGCTCTGGGAGGGAGAGCATGCTGGGTCCCACATTTTAACGGTGGAGAATTTAGGGGAAGTCCCAGGAAAGGATATTAATA
The DNA here is from genome assembly GCF_963259705.1 of Myotis daubentonii. Classification (NCBI taxonomy): domain Eukaryota; kingdom Metazoa; phylum Chordata; class Mammalia; order Chiroptera; family Vespertilionidae; genus Myotis; species Myotis daubentonii. Next base: position 73,740,367 of record NC_081861.1, on the reverse strand, counting down.
GAACATTCATCAGCTTTTCAGGTGTGTCCTGTCAGGTTCATGGTCTCCACTGAGTAGCTAAGTAGGGGGTGATTAGTCAGCACCGCTGTTCCTGTGGTATTAACTTGTCTGGTTTTGCTGCTTTTCTGGGCCTGGAGCTGAAACAAAGCTGAGGCCAAGATGTTATCCCTATGGGTTAATGCTTAAATGAGTGGTCATGCAAGAACTCCCATGGAAGCCACTTGAGGTCACTCTTCAGCCCCTTGTTCCTCCTCTAAGGAGGTCTACCACATGACTAAAAACATACCAGGGGAGGAAAGGTCAGGGAAGGGTTTGAACCCCATGGAAAGTGATGGAATCCAAACTACATGACTAGTGCTATGCTAAGGGAGGAAAGGTTACCTTGGGAGTGACATCCTTGTTTTCCCAGTTTTGCCCATTTCTAGGTACCTGGGGCTTTCACCCATGTTGACCTTCTGTACCTGGACTATTGTCCTTGCTCTGCTGCCTGTCTAACGGCTTACCACAAATCTAAGATTTCATACTGAAGGTTGGGAAAGCAGATCTTTGTTTTTAAGGCAATGATTTTCAAATTCTGTTGTTTTCATTGAGTGACTAAATTCTGCTTTTTGTATAGTATATTTTTAAAAGTCATGATCCTTCTAATTGAATCTGAGTACCTCATAACTAGAATTGGTAAAGCAAATTTGTCCTGGCACTTGAAGAAGTGAAGTTGAAATTAGCAATTTTCTCCTACTGTGATATTGTGGTTTATAAATAAAACATATATTTGGTCTTTGTTCCTGTTTCTGCCAAGGAACTCTCAAAACCTTTAAAATTCCCTAATTGATGAAAGCAATAAAAGTCGATTTTTATGTTAATGAGGTGATTTTTGAAAAGCACTTAAGTATGGGAATCCTCTGTTGCCAAGGGAAGCAACCTTGTGTTTAGAGAGTTAGAACTTTCAGTCCCACCCACTGACCTCTAAGGAAGAGAGAGGAACTAAAGGTTGTATTGATCACCAATGACTCATGATTTGATCAATCATTTTTATGCAATAAAGTCTCCATAAAAACCCCAAAGACAAGTTTTGCATAGCTTCAAGGTTGGTAAACACATGCAAATGTAAAGAGAGTGGTGCACTCAGAGAGAACATTAAAATTCTGCACCTTTTCCCCATACCCCTATATGTCTCTTTCATCTTGGTGATTCCGTTATAATCTTTTATAATAAACTGATAATTTATTAAGTAATTTTTGTCTCCAAGTTTGTGAGCCACTCTAGCAAAATAAAAGACTCCAAAGAGGGTGATCTTGAAACCTCCAATCTATACCTAATCAGAAGCACAGGTAATAACTTGGGCTTGAAAGTAATGTCTGAAATGTGTGTGGAGCAGTCTTATAGAACTGAACTCAGAATCTGTGTAATCATGCTCTCTGGGTAGGTATTTGAATTGTAGAACACCAAGATGGTGTTATAAGGATTGCTAGTTGGTGGTGTGGAAACACTTCCCTCATATTGGAATTGGAGTTATCCACTCTCTCTAAATTTTGATTATATGCTATCAACTTAGTGATAATGCCCTCAATTTCTCTTTTGCTTTATACATTCTTCAAACAACTTAATTAATGACCAATTTCTAACACTGCTGTTTTTTCTCTTACTGCTCTCTGTTTTTTCCAGCATGGACACCCAAATTCTAACTCTACCTGAAGATAAGTTCCTGCCTCCTGAATATTCCCTTCGTCTTGCAATAAAGTTTTCATTAGATTTCCAAATGTAAGTTTACATACTGTGTCCAAAAACAGGAACTCCATTAATGAAGTGTCTATTGAAATATTTTTAAGTAGTATTAAATTAGGCATGACTCTCTAGTCTTGATAAAGTCAGACTAGGGCCATTTTCATTGTACTATTCTATGTTTTTAGAGTATTTACTTTGTGGGTCTGAAAACAGGTGAGGTAATTATCTTTCTTATTTTAAGTCTTACTAACCTCCACCTCTGCCCACTGCAGAAGGTTGTTTGCAGTATTGGTTAATAAAGTGTAACTACATGAGAATTTGTATTCAACCCAATCAATTACTTTCATTCAAAAGCATAGAATTAGAAGCATGCATAATGTATGTTAATTCTAAAATGAAAGCCAAAACTGATTCAATGGTTTTATACTGGTATTTTTCTGTAAACTGCCTAACTCTTAATAGAACACCTTCAGAATTCCATAGTCACCTTATAATAGTCTCCAGCTACCTTTTATTTATTTTTCAAGTAACCCTTGGTTGTAACTGAGTTACTTAACTCTAACTAGTGTAGCATCTATCTCTTCAGAAAGACACAGAAACATGTAAAAATTTTCCAGTCACAGAAACAAACAACACACAAGCTTACTATTTTTACTCCTACAATTATTATTCCCTACATATACACTAAGACTGCCCACAAAGACAGGACATAGAATTATAGTTAACTTTCCTTGTGCCTGGCATTCCCTGCCTATTCATTTAGTAATTTCCCCCCAGGTCTAGGTCTACTTTTACTAGTTCCAAATTCCATTGATAAGATTTATGCCTTATTAATTGGTAATTCATAAGGAAGATGGGTAGGCCCTAATCGGTTTGGCTCAGTGGATAGAGTGTCAGCCTGCAGACCCAAGGGTCTGAGGTTCGATTCCGGTCAAGGGCATGTACCTTGGTTGCGGGCACATCCCTAGTGGAGAATGTGCAGGAGGCAGCTGATCAATGTTTCTCTCTCATAGATGTTTCTAACTCTCTATCCCTCTCCCTTCCTCTCTGTAAAAAAAATCAATAAAATATATTTTTTAAAAAAGGAAGATGGGTAGGTAGTCATTCTGGCATCAAGTTCTCAATCATGTTTTTCTATATTCTCCTTTCTAGCCCTATTATGTATGAATCTAAATGGCATTGCTGCTTGATGGCACCAATTAAAGATAACACAAATAATTAGGTCATCAAATGAGATTTATCAAGATTAAATAGTATACTCACTCTCAAGATTTACTAATAAATAAATTGTCCCAAGTAATAGTTATACAAATGTGAGGTAGAAAAACAACAACACAGGACCGATCATTTAGTTTTCCCAGTCCATTTTTTTTTTATTATTCATACATGGGCATGCTATTGCTTAGATTTACATATAAGGTTTGTAAGTGATGTGTGGGGTCATATGATGTACACAGAAAAGAGTTATTTTGTTAGCATAGGTAGCTAGATATTAATAAAGAAAGGGAACAAAGGAAATCACACATTAAGCATAATCAACTAGGGAGTATAAGCCTGCTTACCCAGCTTCACAAATTCCAGGGAATAGCAGCATTGCCCTGCCAAGAGGATTAACACCCCTTCCCACATGTAGGGAACAGCCTGCCCTCCAGCACTGGATTGTTGGGATTATTGCAGGGAGGTAAGAATATGCACAGTAGAAATCAAGATTGCACAGGGAGAGGTGTTTCTTTGAGGCATGTTCAGTGGAAGCCAGAATAGTGACCATAAAGGCCTGTCAGTCTGTCTGTCGAGCTGGGAAAAGAATCAGATTGGATAAGGGACACAGAACCATGGAAGATCTAGGAAAGTGATTGGTTAGGGGTGGACCCATCAGAAGTCTACAGAAACCTTGGGAAGTTGGTTCATTAGTTTCAAGAAGCACCTGGTCCTTTCCAAACCCAAGATCATATAATCAGCCTAACAGAAAAGCGCTCTCTCTCTCTCTCTCTCTCTCTCTCTCTCTCTCTCTCTCTTTCTTTCTTTGTAACATGTTCTTGTTCCATTCATTTGCGTGTTCTTTCTGAGCAGCCATAATGGTCTAGCAGGCACCTGGGGTTGGTTACAGATGCATGGGCTCCAAAGGACTTAGCTTTAATATGGCACAGAAACTTTGGACAACACTGTTTGTTCTGGGCCTGATGAAGAGAAGATTGGACTTTTCCATGGCAAGTTAGACAGAGATGAGACATTGGGAAACTGGGGGCAGCCTTCTATTTCCACACAAAATAAATCTTACAATGCCACAATCTTCCATATGTGAGTCCCTGGAATGCCTTCTCTGTGATCCCTTCAAAGAACACAATTTACACAAGCAAGGCTTCCGTCATGAATTATTTCTATTTTATATGTTGACTAGAGGTCCGGTGCACAAAAATTTGTGCACTCGGGGGGGGGGGGGAAGAGGGGGCCCCTCAGCCCGGCCTGTGCCCTCTCACAGTCTGGGACCCCTCGGGAGATAACGACCTGCTGGCTTAAGCCTGCTCCCGGGTAGCAGAGGGCAGGCCCAATCCCTAGGTGCAGCCCCTGGTCGGGCTCAGAGCAGGGCTGATTGGAGAGTTGGGGGGCCGCCCCCTGTCATGCACAGAGCAGGGCGGATTGGGAGGTTGCGATGCCACCCTCAATCACGCTCAGGGTAGGGCCGATTGGGGGGTTGGGGCACCGCCCCCTGTCACATTCAAGGCAGGGTCGATGGGGAGGTTGCGGCGCCACCCCCTGTCATGCACAGAGCAGGGCCAATCAGGAGGTTTAGGCGCTGCCCCCTGTCACTCACAGAGCAGGGCCCAACGGGGGGTTGGGGCTCCGTACCCTCTCATGCACAGAGCAGGGTCGATCAGGGGGTTGGGGAGCTCCCCCCTGTCATGCACAGAGTAGGGCCGATAGGGGAATTGGGGCACCGCCCACTGTCACACACAGAGCAGGGCGGATGAGGGGGTTGGGGCGCTGCACCCTGTCACACTCAGAGCAGGGCCAATGGGGAGGTTATCGCTCTACCCCGTCACACACAGAGCAGGGCCCGTGGGGGGGAGGGGATTGGGGCGCCACACCCTGTCACACACAGAGCAGGGCCAATCAGGGGGTTGGGGCGCCGCACCCTGTCACACACAGAGCTGCAGGGCGATAAGGGGGTTGGGGAGCTCCCCCCATCAGGCACAGAGCAGGTCTTATCAGGGGGTTGGGGCGCCTTCCCCTGTCACCAACAGAGCAGGGGGGATAGGGAGGTTGTGGCCCCGCCCCCTGTCACACACAGAGCCACAGGGCTATCAGGGGGTTTGGGTGCTGTCCCCTGTCACGCTGATCCTGGTGCCAGGAGGCCTCACGGCTCCACTGATCCCGGAGGCATATTATCCTTTTACTATATAGGATAGAGGCCTGGTGCACTTGTGGGGGCTGGCTGGTTTGCCCTGAAGGGTGTCCTGGATCAGGGTGGGGGTTCCCCACTGGGGTGCCTGGACAGCCTGGATGAGGGGATGATGGCTGTTTGCCACTGGTCACACACCCTTCATTGTGGAAGTCCCCACTGGGGTGCCTGGCCAGTCTGGGTGAGGGGCTGAGGGCTGTTTTCAGGCTGGTGGGTGACTGAAGCTCCCAACTGCTCCTTTTTTCTTTTTCTTTTTTATTCTGGGCCAGCTTTAGCTCTGAGGCTTTGCTCTAGCTCTTAGGCCTCCGCTGCTGAAAGCAGGTATCTGGTTTGTTTGGGTTCTATAATCGAAACATTGTTTCAACTCCAGCTCTGAGATCCCGGCTGGCTGAAAGCAGGTTTCTGGGGTTTTGTTTAGCTTCTATATTTGTAACAATGTTTCAAACTGCAAGCTCAGAGGCTGGCAGCGGCAGGCGGGGAACCTTGGAGTCCTCCGTCACTGAAGCAAGCAAGCCTCATGTTCACTTCAAGCTGCCTGGCTGCCGGCTGCCATCTTGGCCGGCAGTTAATTTGCATATCACCCTGATTAGCCAATGGGAAGGGTAGAGGACGTATGGCTAATAACCATGTTTCTCTTTTATTAGATAGGATAGTTACATAACATAGACTTCTTCTTTACTATGAGGAATTCTAGGCAGAGAAAGCACTGAAGGGTAGACAATTTTACTATTCCAATATATGTCTTTTGGGCATAAAGATTAATTTGTGCTAAAGACAATCAAAATCCAGCACATTCAGGAAAAGCTTTTTACCTCCTATACTTCCTTATTTACATGAGAAAGGAGGTCTGTGCCAGGAATAGACCTATTACCAGAGATAACTTTTTAACGAAGAAACTTATTTGCATAACATATGGACAACCACTGTTTTGCAAATGATTTGGGGTTTTTTGGTGAGCGAGTGCAAGGGTGATTTCTTTCCAGGTTCTTGTCCAGATGGATATGAAGACTGAAGCCACAGACAAAAGATGGTAGGTGAGAAGTACAAAAACTTTATTGGAAGCAGAGCATGGAGAGACAGAGGCGTCCCCTAAAAAGGGTGAGCACTTGCCCTAGCTGGTTTGGCTCAGTAGATAGAGCATTGGCCTACAGACTGAAGGGTCCCAGGTTCAATTCTGGTCAAGGGCACATGCCTGGGTTGCAGGCTCGATCCCCATTGGGGTGTGTGCAGGAGGCAGCCGATCAATGACTCTCTTTAATTATTGTTTCTATTTCTCTCCCTCTCCCTTCCTCTCTGAAATCAATAAAAATATGTGTGTGTTTTTAAAAAAGGTGGCCATTGCTCTCTTTGTCTTGAAGTATTATATATCCTGGAAACCCCCTTTCCTTAATATAGGACCCCTATGCTTTCCTCATTAGTCACTCTGCTACATAGTACCAGTTTCAAAGGCCAAAGCCCACGTGGTGCCCCCCTCTTTCTTTCCCCTTATTTTGCAACATTCCTCTATCTTCTATGAAAACCTGTTTTCTTCTTCAGGATAGCCTGTGACTTTTCTTTATCCTCTGTGAATGTATGTCTTTCTCCCCTGCCTTATCCTGTGGCATTTATCTGTCCTGTGAAGGCCAGTGAATAGCCATCTTATCTCTTCAGGTTGGAGTTGCTTTTGATCTACCTTATGGCTGCTTTAATTGTTCAGGCCAAGATGACGCTATTCTCTCTTCCTGTTTGCCTAATTAAGCTAGCTGGCTAACTTTTATCAGTTCCCCCTCTGATTAGGAAACTCTAAATGCTGTTGGGGAGAGAGGGCATTGATCATTCTCGTTACTTCATGCTGAACAGGTGAGATGATTGGGGCAGTAGCCAGTGTTCCATAGAAGGTAGGTGATCTAGGGGTCCATGGAAGAAGGAATAGGCGGCCTCCATTTGTGGTTCTATTTGTGGGACCATTTGCAGGGTTTCTAAATGGGAAGATATAAAACATACCAAAAGGTTAAGTGAGCAAGGGCCAACGATGAGTAATAAGAATAGTATACACAGAGGGCCAAGAAAAGGGGCCAACCAGGTTCTTAGGGATGGCATTATTCCCCTAATCTGCTCCCAAACCTCTGGGGAGAGGTATTGTGAGGCCTTTTATTTTAGCCAGGCTGCTTGTTGGAGAATTTGAGCGATTTGCTGGAGGTGTTTATATAGATGCAGAAAAAACTGTTGATCATGGCACAGACTCCTCCTTGTTCCACTAACAGATAATCTAGGGCCTCTCTATGAGTAAGGACCATATGAGCTAGAGAATCTATAGACTTTTGAATGCTCTGAAAGTTTTGGCCAGCATCCTCTGAGACTTGAGAGATAGCTCTGGTCAGGTTGGTGGTAATGAAAGCATTATAGGTGACTCCTACAGTTAATCCTGCAATAGCCATAACTCAGGCTGTCACTTCTAAGGCAACAAGAGTAATTGGCTACCATTTGTATCACGTTAGAGCCTTTGGGCTGTGGGGAGAGAAATGTTGTTGGATGCTGGAATTATTAAGGACATTAGTGGTAGTCCTATTTAACCCAAGTCGCCCTATAGTCCAATATCCAGCATATTTTTTTTCAGATCTAGGCACCAGAGTACCCATGATACTGAACCATTGCCCCCTGCAAACAGATATCCCTCCAGGAGGCACAGGAGGCCAGGAGTAGGAGGGATAATGGAATTGGGATCTAGAGAAGCATCAATTCATTTGAGTCCTTTACCTATATAGGTGTGGAGTTTGCTGTGGAGAACTACTCTCCAGAAATTGTAGTTCAGAATAGAATATCTAAGAAATTGGTTGGATATGTCTTTTTGTTTTTTGTAGTCATAAGTATAGCATAAGGCCCATTGAGAAGGGCTGCAGGAAAGTCTTGCCCAGGACAGTACAGGACTTGAATATGGGTATCCAAGGCAATGTGAGTCTCGGATCTGGTTAAAACTAGGATCTATGTTTGTCATATAAGAGCAACCTCCTATGGACCTAGTGAAGGCTACGTTTTTAAGAGCTTCAGGAACGATGATTAGCATATCGGAGATGCCCAAAGGTGCTCATGTGAGAGTGAGATTCCATGATTCTGAGGGGGATATGGGATGAATATATATCCAATCACTGATGTCTGACCCTGGGGTAGGCTTTTCATAACATACCCAGCAGTCAGGAATTTTGGGGGGGGGGGTAGTGTGGCAGATAAATTTACTAAAAGATTCCCACCCTAGTCCTCTGATGTACAAGGGATAAATAAAAGGGCTATAAGTAGCATTTTATGCTGTGTCTGTGTCCCAGCAAGGGCAGAAAAGTTCTCCTCCAGGTATCAGCCTAAGGTTTCAGTGACACTCATAAAAATACAGAAAGAACTATTAAGAAGATGAAAACAATGATTATCCAGAAATACCAGAGTACGTTACTTATCTGGCACTCATGGAGTTTCCAGGATCCTTTTGAAAGAGAAGTTTCAGGTCCTCCAAAAGCTCACACGAGTAGGAGTCCAGTGATTCAATTCATGGCAACATAGCTCCGTCCTCCTCCTATGTTGGCATCCAGGGTTTTATTCAAACAGATGTATCCAGGAGTTGACTCCACTGACCTTCATCATGGTGGGGATGGATAAAATCATTGGATAGGGACCCCTCCCATCATGGTCTCATAGTGGTAGAGAGGATAGGTAGAGCCTTAATGAGTTCCAGATCTCTGGGTGTTAGGGATGGAACCTGGGCATCCCTGGATCTGGCTTCATAAAGTTGTTGTAAAGTCTGCTGAAATTTGCCCAGTGCTGTAATCAGTATAAATGTTAACCCATTTTCCCCGGATTAACTCCAAAGCTAATTCTGCCAGTTGTGCACTAGCTAATTCTTCCAGTTGTGCAATAGTTCTCAGGGGAAGTGGCTGTCTCTCAACAGTGTCATTTAAAGAAACAACTGCATGTTCTGCTTTTCTGACTCCTTGCTCAACATAAGAGTTGCCATCAGTGAACAGAACCAGGACCTGCAACCTTCCTAATGCTGTGACCCTTTAATACAGTTCCTCATGTTGTGGTGACCCCCAACCATAAAATTATTTTCGTTGCTACTTCATAACTGTAATTTTGCTACTGTTATGAATCGTAATGTAAATATCTGATATGCAGGATGTATTTTCACTGTTCGCGACCCACAGGTTGAGAACCGCTGAAAGGCTTCTCCTGCAGGTCTTCCCTGGCCACATAAGTTTGTAAGGTAATCGGTTTACAATCATGCTCCCCGCTCTCCTCAGGGATAAATGAGGCAGGGTTTAAGGCAAGGCAAGTCCTGATCTGAACATCTGGGCCCTTAACAAGGAGAGCCTGATATCTTAACAGTCGGCTATCAGAAAGCCAAGGTTCTCCCCTGGCTTTCAAAATAGAGACCACCGTAGGGAGGGTGTATACTGTTAAGTCCCATACCAAAGTTAGCTTAACTGCCTCAGTGACCAGGAGAGTGATGGCTACAACTGCCTACAAGCAGGAGGGCCAGCCCTTAGCCACAATATCAGTTTCCTTATTCAGATATCCTACTGGCTTTTGGGCCTGTTCTCTAGGTTGAGTCAGGACTCCCAAGGCCATCCCCCCATTTCTGTTACATGTAGGTTGAATTCCTGGCCTGTTGGGAGACTTAAAGCTGGTGCTTATAAAAGGGACATTTTTAGTTTTTTAAAGGCCTACCCAGCCGCAGCTTCTCAAATTAAAATAGAGAGGCTGTCCCTCTGTGCCTCTTTAACTAGTTGGTAAAGTGGGCATGCTAATTCTCCATAGCCTGCAATATATAGTGATGCCCAACGTGGGAAGAGCTCAGGAGATTTATCTCACTGCAGTGGCAGATGCAATGGCATGAGCACACTCCGCCTATACAAGCTTCCTCGGCACACCGGGAAGTGGCAGCGCCTGCCTGAGCAAGCCCCCTAGAGCCCCTACATAGTACCCTGATCTTTCCTACTATTGGTTGCCCTAAGGATAGTGTAAACTTCTGATTGGTCTGGAATGTTATATATGTTGCTGCACTTACACAGTAAACTTAGATCTGCGTCACTGAACCTCGCCTCCAGAGTTGGGCATGCTTCATTAGGACTCCATCGGCCTCACCCCCGCGGGACCCCCTGCTTCATTCTGGCACCCGAACAGGGACCCCAGAAGGCAAGCTACAGGTCGGGTGACTGCCCCTCTGTAACGATGGGAAACCTTCCCCCCTCAGCCCGAGCCCCTCAGGCTCGGGCACTCCATGCATTGTTACAGAGCAGGCAAGTAAAGGTAACAGGAAAGGAGCTACAAAAGCTCTGGGATGTTCTAATAACATTTAACCCCTGGCTCTCTGCCACCAGCGGTGTGGGCGGGGGAACAGAAGACCCTTTACCTCCCTATTCCCCTCCAGAGCCCTCTGCCCCCGCAGATTCCTGGGCTGTTTTCGACAAGCCAAAAGTAGTTTCTCAAAGTTCAAGGAAGGCTGAAACTGAGACAGAAAAAACCTCTAGTGAGGAGAAAGCAGGGGAGTCTCACCAGGAGGCTTCCTGCCGGAGTCACTCCCTCGCTCCCCTTGCAGAGCGAACAAAAAGTTTATCTGCCCAGCGGTCCCCAAGTAACCCTTTCGTGGGAGACACGGATGATAATCCATGGACGGAGATATATCAATCTTTGTGTAGCCAGAGGGATAGAGCAAAGAAGTCCTTAGGGCTAGAGACCCCTGGACTCTTTCCTGTGAATGTTAACCCCACAGCTGCAGCAAATGCCACAGGATCTGCAACAATATTCCCGATATCCAAATGGTGAATGCAGAGAAAGAAAAAAAAAAGAGGCTGTTGCCATGGAGAGCAGGGAGAGAGAGTTCTTTGTTAGTTTTTGCTTATCTAAGGTATGCGGGTCTCAAGGACAAGCTGCTAGCAAAGCAAAACAAACTTATCTCAGTCCAGTTTTCTTCTCTTAACCCTTCAAATACTAAATTAGACTAATACAATATACTTAAGATTACACAAGAAAGGAATCACCTACTCTTATTAATCTAAAGAAATGCTGAATGTTTAACTTGCCAGCTAAGAGTTTAAAGTTCTACTTAAATTAAATTGGAAAAAATGATAATTGTGGTAACTAAATGCCTAAAGTATAAAAAGAAAATCTTGTCAGTTTTAATTTAATTAATATCTATTAATAATTATAAAAAGTACTATAACCAAGGAATGACTTTGAGACATTTCATGGGCCCTGAAATGTTTTCAAAAGTTTATTCTCTTTTCTTAAAGAATTTTTTAATAAAGCCAATTTAATGTGCTTGAAATCACATGGAAAGCTTTATCAAATAAAAATTAATAAATATATATCTTGAGTTTTTGCCTCTAAGAAAGGGTAAAAAAAGTTATTTTATTTAATATTTTTTTAAAATACAGCAGTAGAATTTTAAGATATAATTTAAAATAACAGAAGCTCATTAATAATTTTAATATTTTATAACAGCATATTATACACTTATTCCAAACAAGCTTACAAACTAATTGTTTGGCAGCAATTTAATAAGAATATGAAAGGATTTAATCCCTTCCACTGTGTGGAAGGCCCCCTGGGAAGGCTGACCTCTCTTGCCCTTTTTGCCAAGGGGGTCCCTCTTCCAATTGCCCACAACTGTTGCCTAAGCTCTCTGTTCATGCTGAGGTTAAAGCCTCATAGTGGCTATTACCATAAATCTATCTCTCACCCAATGGTGTGAGTTGGACCCTCTCTGGAGAAGAAACCTGGGTTCCCCAAGATATGTGATCAATGCTGGGGCCCCGCCAGCAAGTGAGGGGATCCAAAGGCAGTTGCTGGGCATGGAGGCCAGAGGGACATAGATTACCAAGGAGACAGAACTAAACCTCACATCACCCTGCTTGGCCCAGGAGGGTGGTTGGTAGTCAATGACAGGTAAGACCCCTCTGGGAGGGGCGACCTAAGACAGGCATAGCCGGGGGCAGCAGGAGAGAACGTGGGGTCCAACAAAGGTGGGGCATAGATCCTCACCCCCCCAATTGTGCAGGGGCTTGAACACTCGCCCCTTATGAGGGAGGTCTCCTGCCCCCATGGCTGCTGCACTTCCCATGCCCAGCTCAGATCGGGACCCAGATAACAGAAAGAGACTTGGTCCAGCTGAAACGGGTACCCAGATAACAGAGACTTGGCTAACAGCAGTTACCCTATATCTAAATCCAGCCTAACACTGGAAATGCTCAGGGCCTTCTCAAAGGATGCAAAATAATCCTTTCCATGAATATTAACAGTGTAAACTAAAATTGTTGTTAAAGTATTAAATTTAACAGTAAAATAATAGTCAAGTTTTCAAATTAATTAAAAGTGGCTCAAGAAGTATTAACCAAAATTTTCATTTCATAGAAAAATTGCTTAACATGCTATGAACCTAAAGCAGTCATATTTTTGTGCAAAAAAATTAAAATTTAAAGTTATCTAGACTGCATTATAAATTTCCCAAAAATACTGCTAATAAATCAAAAAAGGAAGGATAGTGGAAAAATACCATGTAAGGAAAAATATCCTGTAACTAATTTACATCTAGAAAAGTTTTTCATTTATAATGCTAACAGCAAGACACCCATGAAAAACCTATGTGGTGTCAAAATAAGCCAAAGGAAATTCATTTAAGCAAAAATAAATAGAACTCCAAGTAAAGTTTCCTTTATTAACCTTTGGTCGAGAATACGTTTATATATTTTCAGAAAACAACTCCAAGGGGGTCCCTCTTCCAATTGCCCACAACTGTTGCCTAAGCTCTCTGTTCATGCTGAGGTTAAAGCCTCATAGTGGCTAGTACCATAAATCTATCTCTCGCCCAATGGCGTGAGCTGGACCCTCTCTGGAGAAGAGAGGCCATGTGGATTCCTGCAACAGAGAGGAATTATCAGAAATGCTCCAGCCATGAAGACAAGAGGAAAAACAATCCAGAGATAGAGGCAGATAGCTTGCACAAGCTATTTCCTCATTTAACCCTCTCTAGCTGCAAGCATCTCATATGGGCATGCAAAACCTGCGGCCCCCTATTGCCTTTAGGCTCCCTCCAGCCACAAGGGGTCAACCCCCGGGGGCTCCAACCCATAGCCTTATGACAAGCAAATGTGACCCATATTCTGAGCTTCGGTAGACTCAAATATGTACATGTACATATAATCATTGACACTTTCTCTGGGGCCACGTTTGCCCAAGCTCACATAGGTGAAAAAGACTCACCACGCAATAGCAACCCTCAACGGGGCATTTTTAACATTAGGCTTCCCCTAGAAAATTGAAACAGATAATGGCCCCTGCTACACTAGTGAGGCTTTTCAGCAATTCCTCATGAAACATAACTTCAAGCACGTTACTGGCATACCATACAACCCACAAGGGCAAGCCATAATAGAAAGACAAAATAAAGAATTAAAAATCCAGCTTACTAAAGAAAAAAAAAGGGGAAAAGAGAGACCAAAGATTAATGCCTCAACAGCAACTATTACAGGCTCTCATAACTCTCAATTATTTTCATTTTGCCCCCGACGGTCTTCCTCCCATTTTCAAACATTGGGAAGGTCTCAGAGGCATACCAACACCTCTCCCCTTGGTCCGGTGGAGAGATCCACTAACTGGGGCTTGGAAGGGCCCCAACCCACTCTTAACCTAAGGGAGAGGGTTTGCTTGTATTTTTCCAGAAGATGAGAAAAATCCCTCATGGATTCCTGCCCGTAACATCAAACCCTGCACCACCAGCGATGAGCTGTAGAACACCATCACCATCACCCCCGGTAGAGGAAATGGAGGACCTGACCATAGAGGACAACCAGCCCCAATGGCAGAGGCAACCAAGGCACTGACGGGCCCTCAAGAACCTACAGGACAAAGCTGCATGCATGGCACCAGAAGGCAATCCATCAGAAGGGACATTATTCTTATTAATGTGTGCCATCATAACAACGAACTCTCAGGCTCGAGCACAACATGTATGGGCAGCCATACCTCATCCAGGGGTGCTCATGCCTGTCAGCACCCACAGCCTACAATTCCCCGCTGTCCAAGTGTCTGACTGCTCTGTGGGCTTACCCTGTGATGGAGCAGAACTGGTCTCATTGCCATAGAACGTGATGGTATGGGCTATAGCAGTAGCCCTAACCTCCTTAAGTGGACTCTAGATAATGGAACTGCCCCAGGACAAGGGTGGATATACCTAGCACCTCATGCAATAATACCTGAGTGAAACCCGTTGAATTTAGTTTCTTAAGTGATGCCCTCAGCCGTATAACTTCCTGGTTAAACCCAGCCAACCTCCTCATTTGGAGAGTCATGATAGCAGGATTCTTCATAGGAATAGTATTATTTCGCTGTTTATACAACATGTTCCTTAAGCTAAGTGCCCAGCAAGTCATGATCATACACATCCAGCAGGCACTAATAAGAAAAGAAGGGGGAGATGTGGGAAGAGCTCAGGAGATTTATCTCAGTGCAGTGGCGGATGCAATGGCATGAGCACACTCCGCCTATACAAGTTTCCTCGGCACACCGGGAAGTGGCAGCGCCTGCCTGAGCAAGCCCCCTAGAGCCCCTACATAGTACCCTGATCTTTCCTACTATTGGTTGCCCTAAGGATAGTGTAAACTTCTGATTGGTCTGGAATGTTATATATGTTGCTGCACTTACACAGTAAACTTAGATCTGCGTCACTGAACCTGGCCTCCGGAGTTGGGCATGCTTCATTAGGACTCCATAGGCCTCACCCCCGTGGGACCCCCTGCTTCAGCCCAAGAAGCCTGTTAATTACTTTAGGGTCCAGGCTGAGGGAAGCTGAGAATAGGGCCTATCTGGTCCTCTCCTAAAGCTTATGTTCCCTTTGATAGATTAAGGCCTAGGTATTTAACTGAATGAGGACATAACTGGGCCTTGGCTTTGGAGACCTTATAGCCTTTTTCTGCCAGGAAATTTCATTAAACCTTGGGTCCTTCCTCGGAGATTTCCTCCAATGGGGCACAAGGTAAAAGGTCATATACATATTGGGGGACCTTAGTGCTGGGGAAATTAAACTGTCCAAGGTCTTTTGATAAGGCCTGCCCAAATAAATGAGGGCTATCCCGAAAACCCTGGGGAAGCACTGTCCATGTTAGCTGACTGCCCTGATTATTGGGATCTTCAAAGACAAATAGAAACTATGAATCAGGATGCAGGGATATACAGAAAAAAAAGCATCCTTGAGATCTTGTGCAGTAAACCATTCTGTGTCATTGGGAATTTGAGTAAGTAGAGTATAAGTGTTAGGGACACCTGGGTGAATGGTAATCACCACTTCATTTATTAGTCATAAGTCCTTAACTAGCCTCCATTCACCATTAGGCTTTCATACTCCTAATATGGGAGTATTGCAAGGGCTGTTACATGCTTTTAACATGCCTTGTGTCCTTAGATTGTCTATTATAACTTTTAGTCCTTCTTGAGACTCAGGCTTGAGGGGATATTGCCTCTGATGTGGTTATGAGGCTGAATCCTTAAGAAGGACCTGGACTAGGGAGGCTGTGATGGATTGTCCTATCCTTCCCTGTGTGGCCCAAACATCAGGGTTAATTTCAGTCTCCACTAGGGGGAGGCATGGGACCTTCTCTGGATACATATGAACAGGAGTTCCCAGAGGAGCTAAGAGATCTCTTCCTAAGAAAGAGGTGGGGCTTTCTCACATGGTCAGGAAGGCATGGGAGAATAACAGCTCACCCCAGATATACCCTACAGATTGAGAAAAATATATCTTTATCGGCCTTCCAGACACACTTATAACAGTTATCGCCTCTGAACATAACTGACCAGAGTTAGATAGAAGTATGGAGAGAGTGGCTCCCATGTTAAGAAGGAAATGTATTTCCTTTCTCTCAACTGTCAGGCTTACCCAGGGCTCCTGGGTGGAAATGACAGTCTTATTAGGAGCCTGGTGGAGAGACCCCGGCCCCATCATTTCTGTTGGGCAAACTGGGTTGCAAGCCCCACCCCAGAGGACCTATGTCTCTCTGAGGGCAGCCCGACTTCCAGTGGTTTCATTGAGAGACAGGAAAGGGCTTAGGGGATTTACTATGCCTCTTGGGGCAACCCTGGTGCACATGTCCATCCTGGCCACAGTTGTAACAGGTGACCATGACTGACCATCTGCCTCCAGGCTTTGACTTGGAGCCCTTGTTCTCCCAAAGCATGGTAAAAAGGGCTTTAGTTCTGAGCTGGCTTCTCCTGACCTTACTGTCCTCCTCCTCCTGGTCTCTATTATAAAGCACAGAGGTGGCGATTTTCAGGAGATGGTCTAAGGTACCCTCAGGGCCCATAGCCAATTTTTGTAGTTTTCTCCTAATGTCTGGGGCTGAGTGAATGATGAATTTATCCTTTAAAATTAACTGCCCCTCTAATGAATCTGGGGTTATATTGGTGTGCTTAACCAATGCCTCAATGAGTCTTTCTAAAAATGCGGAGAAGTTTTCACTAATCGCCTGGTTTGGGTTAACCCAACATTTCAGATTTCCTCCCACTTCTCTTTCTCTTCAAGGTGGTGACCAATATAAGAGGCTTTGTGTGACCTTGCAGAATTTTGGTGTAGGAAACTTTTAGCATTATGCTTGGCATTTGGTGTGTACTAGTAGTTATTTGTTAAGCTGTGGTTTGCCTAGTCCTGCTTCTGGGCATTCTGATGTGATCCAAAGCTGGATTCTCTTGCTAGTATAACTCATAATCTGTTCTCTCTTGACTGAGGCAGAAGCCTGTAACCATTTTTACTAACTTGGCCTTACCTTGACTCTGGTGGTTTTGTGAATCTGCAGTGCTTTAGCTGTGCCTTCCAGTTAGTTTCAGCTCATAAGACTTTCAATTTACTTCATGACTGCTGTCACAATAATGTCATCTGTTTGGCTCACAGCCAGATACACATCCTTTAAAAATGCAGAAGTTTGTAATTCTCTCGCCTATTACACAGAGAGTTAAAGGAAGTTTGACTAAAATCCAGGCTCTTTCTCTTGGGTTTGTTTTTTTTTTTTTTTGGTATAATAATGCAGTTAGCGGTATGAAAAGGCAACTTGTAGAGTCCTAAAAGGGGAAGAAGAAGGAGAAGAAAGAAGAAGAAGAAGAAGAAGAAGAAGAAGAAGAAGAAGAAGAAGAAAAAGAAAGAAGAAAGAGAAAGAAGAAAGAAGAAAGGAGAAGGAGAAGGAGAAGGAGAAGGAGAAGGAGAAGGAGAAGAAGACTTCTCTGATGATTTCAGCAATTCCTTTAATCTCTGTAACAATTTATTTCTGGCATTTCTTGTTCCCAAAATGCACTGTGCTAGAAAATAAGGGCTTTTCTCTCATTTGTGTGACTGAGGCATCACTTGTGTTACCCTTCCTCCTTCTTGACCCCATTCTTAGACTTAATAGCAGATAGAATGAAGGGAGAAGTTTATATTTTAGCAGTTTGAGAACAAAAATATAGGAGTTCTTTCATAATATTGTCACTTTTATTTCATAAACAATGATCTAGTGATTCTATTTTTAATAATTACTTCTAAGGAAAATATTAGGTATAATAAAATATTTATTAATAATATTCATCATCATATTATTTATAAAAACAATCTAAATATCAAACAAGAGTGCACCAGTTAAATAAAGTTTGATTATACATACAGTATAGTTAGTACTCATCATTAAAAAAACAGAAGATAGACTGGCATAATGGCTGAAAGCATAGAATTTAAAGCTAAAAACACTTAGTGTTGAATCCTTATGCAAATTAGGAGTTATACATGTTAGGAGTTGTTTGACTTGAGTCAAGTTAGTATTCCCTTAAATACAAATTTCACTATTGGTGCAGTGACATTAAATAACTAGTTCTTAGTGTTTCTATGAGAGATAATGTAATAATTTATATAGACATACCTCAGAGATATTGCAGGCTCAGATGCAGGTTTGGATCCAGACTACTGCGATATAGCAAGTAGCAATTTTTTTTTTGCTGGTGGAGGGTCTTGAATTCAGTTTGTGAAAAACACAACATCTGTGAAGCATAATAAAATAAATCACAGTAAAACAAGGAGTGCCTGTATGTTTCTGTTAGAGTACTATCATACAGAAGTAAAAAAAAAAATCCCATTAAAATTAATGCAAACATTAAAGGATTTATTAACTTACATAAGAAGTCAAAAGCAGTATAGAGGGATTTTCAATCCCAGCAACAACACAGAGTGGTGCGGGTAGGCGGTGCCTGGTTGTGTTGTATTTTGTGCCTTTAAATCAACGCAGCAGATCCAAACAACAGCAGCCTCCTGAGCACCACACCCTCTGTCTGAGGAACAGCAGCTGTATATGAAACCTCCCCCTACCAGCCAGAAGAGCTACCACAGCTGTGAACAGCACCCACCAGAGGAGCTGCTGCCAACTGAGAAGCAGCTGCTACCGCAACTGCCCGAAGAGCAACCACAGCCCAAGGAGTCACTGCCACCCAGGGAGCAGCCACTGAACGACTCAACATCTAGATATGTCAGGGAGATCAAACATGGGTAGACAAAGAAACCCCCAAAGGAAAGAAAAGAGGACTCACCAGAAAAGCAGCTAAGTAATACAGAGGCATGCAACATGACCGAAAAAGAATTTAGAATAAGGGTCCTAGAGTTCATAAACTGGACGGAGGAAAAAATCAATAACATATGCAAGAAGCTAGAAGAAACAGATGAAAAAATCAACAACTTAAGACCCAAGAAGAAATGAAGAGTGATATAGCTGTAATAAAAAACACCATTGAAAGTTTCAACAGTAGACTAGGAGAAGCGGAGGACCAAATTAGTGAATTAGAAGACAAGGAAGCAAAACACACCCAAACTGTACTGCAATTGGAGAAAAAAATTAAAAGACAGGAGGAGAGCCTAAGGGAGCTTTGGGACAACATGAAACGAAACAACATACGAATAATAGGGGTGCCAGAACAACAGAAAGAGGAACAAGGATTAGAAAACCTACTCGAAGAAATAATATCAGAAAACTTCCCTGAGGTGGGGAGGAAAAAAGTCACACAAGCCCAGAGAGTCTAAAACAAGGTGAACCCGAAAAGACCCACACCAAGACACATCATAATTACCATGGAAAATGTTCAGGACAAAGAGAGAACATTAAAGGCTGCAAGAGAGAGACAGAAAGTTACATACAAGGGATCTCCCATTAGATTATCAAATGATTTCTCAACAGAAAAACATCAGGCCAGAAAAGAATGGAGGGAAATTTACAAAGTGATTCAAAGCAAAGGACTGAATCCAAGAATACTCTATCCAGCAAGGGTATCATTCAAAATTGAAGGGGAAATAAGAAGCTTCACAGACAAAAAAAGGCTAAGGGAGTTTATCACCACCAAGCCAGCAATGCAAGAAATGCTAATGGGATTGGTGTAAAAAGAAGAAATAAAATGCTCAGAAAGAAAACAGCCACACAAAAAAAGAAATGGCTACAAACAAGCACCTTTCAATAATAACTTTAAACGTAAACGGACTAAATGCTCCAACCAAAACACATTGAGTGGCTGAATGGATAAAAAAACATGACCCATACATCTGCTTTCTAGGAGAGACCCACCTCATTAGAAGGGACTCACACAGACTGAAAGTGAAGGGATGGAAAAATATCTTTCAGGCAAATGGAAAGGAAAAGAAAGCTGGGGTAGCAATACTTATATCGGACAAAATAGACCTCAAAGTGAAGGCCATAACAAGAGATAAGGAAGGCCACTTCATAATACTAAAGGGATCAATACAACAAGAAGATATAACTCTGTTAAACATATATGCACCCAATGAAGGAGCACCCAAATTCATAAAAAAAAACTCCTGGAAGATATCAAAGGAGATATCGACAACAATACAATCATAGTAGGGGACTTAAATACACCACTGACATCACTGGATAAGTCCGCTAGACAAACAATCAGCAAAGATACAGCAATCCTAAATGACTCACTAGATCAGATGGACTTAATAGACATCTTCAGAACACTTCACCCAAAAGCCAGGGAATATACATTCTACTCAAATGCTCATAAGACATATTCAAAAATAGACCATATATTGGGACACAAGCAAAGTATCCCCAAATTCAAGAAGATTGAAATCATAAAAAGCATCTTCGCAGACCACGATGACATAATATTAGAAATAAACTACAATAAAAACAACCCAAAATACTCAAACACCTGGAAGCTGAATAGCATGCTATTAAATATTGATTGGGTTACCAATGAGATCAAAGAAGAAATTAAAAACATCCTGGAAACTAATGACAATGAAAACACAACAATCCAAAAACTATGGGACATTGTAATACTTTAAGCAATAAAAATAAAAATAAAAATAAAAATTAAAAAAAAACAAAAAAAACAAAAACTATGGGACACAATGAAAGCAGTCCTGAGAGGGAAGTTTATAGCTCTACAGGCCTATCTCAAAAAACAAGAAAATATGGAAGTAAATCATCTAACTCTACAACTCAGAGAATTAGAAAGAGAGCAACAAGAAAACCCCAGAGTGAGCAGAAGGAAGGAGATAATAAAGATTAGAGCAGAAATAAATTACATAGAGACCAAAAAAACAATACAGAAAATCAATGAAACCAAGAGCTGGTTCTTTGAAAGGATAAACAAGATTGACAAACCTCTAGCCAGACTCACAAAGAAGCAAAGAGAGAGGACCCAAATAAACAAAATCAGAAATGATAGAGGCTAAATAACAACTCACCCCACAGAAATACAAATGATTATTAAAAAATACTATGGACAGCTCTACTCCAACAAACTAGACAACCTAGAGGAAATGGACAAATTCCTAGAAAAATACAACATTCCAAAACTCAATCAGGAAGAATCTAAAATCCTCAACAGGCCAATAACTATGGAAGAAATTGAAGCAGTCATCAAAAAGCTTCCATCAAACAAAAGCCCAGGACCAGACGGATTCACAGGGGAGTTTTACCAAACATTCAAGGAAGAACTAAAACCTATCCTCCTCAGACTACTACAAAAAATTCAAGAGGAAGGAACACTTTCAAGCTCATTCTATGAAGCCAGCATCACCCTAATACCAAAACCAGGTAAAGACAACACAATGAAAGAGAATTACAGGCCAATATCCCTCATGAACATAGATGCCAAAATCCTCAACAAAATCTTAGCAAATCGGATCCAGCAGTACATCAGAAAGATCATACACCATGACCAAGTAGGATTTATCCCAGGGATGCAAGGATGGTACAATATCCGAAAATCAATAAACGTGATGCATCACATAAACAAATTGAAAGAAAAAAACCACATGGTCATATCAATTGATGCAGAAAAAGAATTTGACAAAATTCAACACCCATTTTTGATAAAAAATCTCAGTAAGGTGGGAATTGAAGGATCATACCTCAACATAATAAAAGCCATATATTTCAGGCCCACAGCCAGCATCATACTCAATGGAAAAAAACTAACACCATTTCCCCTAAGAACAGGAACAAGACAGGGATGCCCCCTCTCACCACTCCTGTTCAACATACTACTGGAAGTGTTAGCCATTGCAATTAGGCAAGAAGAAGAAATAAATGGCATCCAAATTGGAAAAGAAGAAGTAAACCTGTCCTTATTTGCAGACGACATGATATTATACATACAAAACCCTAGAGACTCCATCAAAAAACTACTAGACTTAATACATGAATTTGGCAATGTAGCAGGATACAAAATTAACCCCAAGAAATCTGAGGCATTTCTATACACCAATAGTGAACTTTCAGAAAGAGAGATTATGAAAACAATCCCGTTTACCATCGCACCAAAAAAATTAAGCTACCTAGGAATAAACTTAACTAAAGAGGTAAAAGACCTCTACTCAGAAAACTACAGGACGTTGAAAAAAGAGATAGAGGAAGACATAAACAGATAGAAGAACATACCGTGTTCATGGATTGGTAGAATCAACATCATCAAAATGTCCATACTACCCAAAGCAATCTATAAATTCAACGCACTTCCCATTAAAATACCAACGGCATACTTCATAGATCTAGAATGAACTCTCCAAAAATTCATCTGGAATAAAAAAAGACCCTGAATAGCTGCAGCAATCCTGTGAAATAACAAAGTAGGTGGGATCTCAATACCAGTTATCAAGCTGTATTACAAAGCCACTGTTCTCAAAACTGCCTGGTACTGCCACAAGAATAGGCATATAGATCAATGGGATAGAATAGAGATCCCAGAAATCGGCCCAAACCAATATGCTCAATTAATATTTGACAAAGGAGGCAAGAACATACAATGGAGCCAAGATAGTCTCTTCAATAAATGGTGTTTGGAAAATTGGACAGATATATGCAAGAAAATGAAACTAGACCACCAACTTACACCATATACAAAAATAAACTCAAAATGGATAAAGGACTTAAATGTACGAAAGGAAACCATAAAAATTCTAGAAGAATCCAAAGGTAACACAATCTCAGATATATGTCGAAGCAATTTCTTCACTGATACAGCTCCTAGGGCACTTGAAACTAAAGAGAAAATGAACAAATGGGACTACATCAAAATAAAAAGCTTCTGCACAGCAAAAGAAACAATCAACAAAACAACGAGAAAACCCACTGTGTGGGAAAACATATTTTCCAATGTCATATCTGATAAGGGCCTAATCTCCAAAATTTATAGGGAACTCATACAACTTAACAAAAGGAAGATAAACAATCCAATCAAAAAATGGGCAAAGGATCTAAATAGACACCTTTCAAAATAGGACATTCAGAAAGCCAAGAGACATATGAAAACATGCTCAAAGTCACTAATCATCCGAGAGATGCAAATCAAAACAACAATGCGGTACCATCTTACACCTGTCAGACTGGCTATCATCAACAAATCAACAAACGACAAGTGCTGGAGAGGATGTGGAGAAAAAGGAACACTTGTGCACTGCTGGTGGGAATGCAGACTGGTGCAGCCACTATGGAAGACAGTATGGAGTTTCCTTAAAAAACTGAAAATGGAACTCCCATTTGACCCTGTGATCCCACTTCTAGGAATATATCCCAAGAAACCAGAAACACCAATCAGAAAGGATATATGCACCCCTATGTTCATAGCAGCACAATTCACCATAGCTAAGATCTGGAAACAGCCTAAGTGCCCATCAGTAGATGAATGGATTAGAAAACTGTGGTACATCTACACGATGGAATACTATGCTGCTCTAAAAAGGAAGGAACTCTTACCATTTGCAACGTCATGGATGGAACTGGAGAGCATTATGCTAAGTGAAATAAGCCAGTCAATGAAGGAAAAATACCACATGATCTCACTCATTCGTGGATAATAGAGACCATTATAAACTTTTGAACAATAATAGATACAGAGGCAGAGCTGCCTCAAACAGATTGTCAAACTGCAGTGGGAAGGCCGTGGAGTGTTGGGGGGCAGGAGGGAGGGGGTAAGAGATCAACCAAAGGACTTGTATGCATGCATATAAGCATAACCAATGGACATAGGACACTGGGGGATAGGGAAGGCTAGGGGACTGTCTAGGGCGGGGGGGGGAATGGACACATATGTAATACCCTTTGTAATACTTTAAGCAAAAATAAATAAATAAATAAAAATAATAATATACAGAGATCCAACAGCAGATGAGAGGATCCCAAGAATCAAGTGAAAGATTTGAAATACGAAGAAGCAAAAAACACCCAACCAGAAAAGCAAAAAGAAAAAAGAATCCAAAAATATGAAGATAGTGTAAGGAGCCTCTGGAAAAACTTCAAGCGTACCAACATCTGAATTATAGGGGTACCAGAAGGAGAGAGAGGGCAAGATATTGAAAACCTTTTTCAAGAAATAATGACAGAAAACTTCCCCTACCTGGTGAAAGAAATGGACTTACAAGTCCAGGAAGCACAGAGAACTCCAAACAAAAGGAATCCAAAGAGGACCACACCAAGACACATCATAATTAAAATGCCAACAGCAAAAGACAAAGAGAGAATCTTAAAAGCAGCAAGAGAAAGACAGTCAGTTACCTACAAGGGAGTACCCATACGACTGTCAGCTGATTTCTCAACAGAAACCATGCAAGCCAGAAGAGAGTGGCAAGAAATATTCAAAGTGATGAATACCAAGAACCTACAACCTAGATTACTTTACCCAGCAAAGCTATCATTCAGAATTGAAGGTCAGATAAAGAGCTTCACAGATAAGAAAAAGCTAAAGGAGTTCATCACCACCAAACCAGTATTATATGAAATGCTGAAGGGTATTCTTTAAGAAGAGGAAGAAGAAAAAGGTAAAGATAAAAAATTATGAACAACAATTACATATCTATCAACAAGTGAATCTAAAAATCAAGTGAATAAATAATCTGATGAACAGAATAAACTCGTGATTATAATAGAATCAGGGGCATAGAAAGGGTGTGGACTGACAATTCTCGGGGAGAAGGGGTGGGGGGTGCGGGAAGAGACTGGACAAAATTCGTGTAGCGATGGATGAGTACAGTTGGGCGGGGGGTAAGGGCAGAGGGTGGGGTGGGAACCGGGTGAAAGGGGTGCTATGGGGGGAAAAAGAGGATCAAGTGTAATAATCTGAACAATAAAGATTTAATAAAAAAAAAAAAGAAGTCAAAAGCAAATGGCACTGCTATGAACATAGGGGTGCATATATTCTTTCTGATTGGTGTTTCTGAAATAGCCTAAGTGCTCATCAGTAGATGAGTGGATAAAAAAAAATGTGGTAAATCTACACAATGGAATACTATGCTGCTATAAAAAAAAAGATCTCTTACCATTCGCAAGAGCATGGATAGACCTGGAGAGGATTATGCTAAGTGTAATAAGCCAGTCACACAGTCAGAGAAGGATAAATATCATATCACTCATTTGTGAAATATTGTAAAATAATGAACAAAAATAGATCCAGAGACATAGAAATGTCTAACAGACCATTGAACCTCTGAGGGAAGTGTGGAAGGGGTAAGACATCAACCAAAGGACTTGATTATGCATATAAGCATAACCAATGGACATAGACAGTAAGGGGGTAAGGGCATGTCCTACAGGGTGGAAGCGGTTGGGGAGAAGTCAATGGGGGAAAGGAGGAGACATATGTAATACTTTCAACAATAAAGAATTTAAATTTTAAAAATAAATAATAATAATAATAATAATAATAATAATGAAAAATGAATGGCACTAAATTTAATTAAATTATCAGCTCAAGAATGTTATGAAGGACCAGGCTATTTTTGCATTTTTTGCTCTGCCACCTTCCATGTGTTAATGTTATCTCTTTGTGGTTACAAAACAGCTGCAGAAGATCCAAACATCACATGCTGACATGAATGATGTCTAACAAAGAAAAGGTTTATCCCCGCTCATGAGATTTGCACTCTGCAAATTGCTGAACATGCCTTGGTGAACCATTCCATAACCTTTCACTATTGAGCATAATACTAGCTGTAAATTTTACATATATATGTATCAGGTTTTTACAGTTTTTATCATATCCTATATAATAAAAGCCTAATATGCTAAGCATCCTGTCGACCAGTCGGCCATTCAACCAATCAAAGCATAATATGCTAAGGCCGCTCAACCACTTGCTATGATGTGCACTGACCACCAGGAGGAAGATACTCTGACCAGTAGGTTAGCTTGCTGCTGGGGTCCAGCTGATTGGGACTGAGAAAGATGGGCTGGACACACCCTGGAGCCCTCCTGCCATCCCTGCCCAGCTGGCCAACATCCAGTGTCCCTCCCCAACCCTGATTGTGAATCAGTGGGGTCCCTTGGCCTGGCCTGCACCTTCTCACAATCTGGAACCCCTTGGGGGATGTCAAAGAGCCAGTTTTGGCCTGATCCTGCAGGCCAGGCTGAGGGACCCCACTGGTGCACAAATTCATGCACCGGGTCTCTTGTATATCTATATGTAGATATATTTGCATATATAGGTATATCTAGATATAAGTATACAGATGTCCTACTATGTGCTAGGCACTCTTCCAGGCATCTAATATTACGAAAGAAATGACAATTCCTGACCTCCTGATGCTTATATTCAACTAAGGAAGACAAAAATTTAAAAAGTAAAGAGAGAGACAGAGTTATTGATAAATTTAAGGAGAAAAATCAAAGTAGAAAAGGGGTTTATGAAATTGTGGTATGGTGTGTAAAATTCTGTTAAGTCAGGTAAGGAAGACCTTATTGAACAGGAACATATCTGGCATGTACTAGAAACAATAAGGATGGCAGTATAGCTGCAGCAGAGAATGAGTGGTGCAGCAATAGTAGATAAATTTTTTAAAAGGGGTATATGAGAGCAGGTCATGTAGTAATTTGTTAGAAGTTGTAAGAACCATAAGTTCTTACTTAGTGACATGGGAAGTCAATGAGTGTTTTGAAGAGTGAAGTGACATGATCAGATTTATCTTGAAACATCCATCAATTTCTAATTTATAGGCACTTATCATAAAGTTATGCTTGTTGAATTTTATGAAATAACTACTTTCCATAAGCTTCTTTTGATATGTTTAATATGTTAATAAGATATATTATTGTGATAAGTTTCCTGGCATTAAATTATGCTTAAATTATTAAAAGCATCCTTTCTTAATCATGGTATTTTTCCTGTAATGTCTTTTTAATTTCTAATATTTTAATTAAGAATTTGATATATTTCATCATATGTCAATTAATTTTTATACTGTTTTGAATATTTTTGTGAGGGTGTTCCAGTTAGATAAAAGGATTTGGAATGTTTCCATGTTTTTTTCATGCTATAAAACTGTTTAAATAGAATAAAAAGAATTTGTTCTCTGAAAGAACTTATGTATAAAATTCCTAATCTTGGCACTCTCAATAAAGTAATTCTTTGATAACTTTTCCCATTTCTTGCATAGTTACTAATTTTGCTCATGCTTTCTACTTTTCTTGGGTAAAATACGATAATTAATATTTTCTATAAAAATTTACTTAAAATTTTTAATAGATTCACCAAATTGTATAAATAATATTATCATATAATGTGCAAATAGCTGTGGTGTTTGAGGTAATATAACTTTTCTTATTGCTGATTTTTAAGAATATATGTATTCTATAATTATGGCATCTCAGTTTTTTAACTTAAAATCCTGTACCTTAGTAAAGCATGTTGAATGAACTAAATCACAGGAGTTAAATGGTGTAGAGTAAGAAAGTTGCCTTAATGTTTTGATTGACAGCTACCTAACAGTGCCCTAATTAAAGAATTTCATGAAGATATTCATAATTCACCTTATGATGTCGAAAATCATCATTAAAGTTTAGTAAGCTATAAGCCATTTATGACACATTTCAAAGTTCCTTTACAAAATATTCTATTATCTGATTATTTTTCTGTTGAATATATAATTTGAGAACACCTATACAAGGAAAGTTTTCAATGCACTGTAATTTCCAGAAAGAAATATTCCTTCTTTGTCATATATTTTAATATATTACAGAAATTCTATTTTCAATATATATGAACAATATATATTTTGATATAAATAAACAAATATTATTTTAATGATAAAGGTTTGTATAGTTCTATTAAATTTAATTATCTGCTAAGAAATCTAAGAATATAAAATTTTTCCTTAAGATATTTAATTAAACACAGAGCGGGTAACTATTAAGGAACCAGCTCTAGATAGTTGACCTCTCCAAATCAGTTTTAAATGCGATAGAGAAGCCTTATAGCCTCAGAGGCCAAACCCAGAACACTGCCACCCAGAGGCTGAGCCATAAACTGACTCTTTGCTAAACACAAAATAAGGCAGTCTGGGAAACGAAACAAATACGGCCTGCTTTAAAATAAGGACTGTGGTTTACAACACAGAGGAACAGTGTATTGCAGGGAAACTCAACACTCTCCTGAATACCTGGCAGGACTAAAGGCGAGCCAGACTGAAGAATAGAAGAAACGAAGGACCGTCACTACTGCAAATTTTTTTTTCTTTTTTCACCATTTAAATAAGAAACCAATTTTTTTTCTTTTTTTTCTTCTTTTTCAATCACCTGATTTTACCCTTTTAATTACTACCTTCTTATTTTTAACCAGTATTATTACTGCTACCACTTTACCATTTTTTAAAGTGCCATTTTATTTTCTCTTTATTTTATTTTGGGATTAGTGTCCTCCATTCTATATTCATCGTTATATTATTATTTGTTTCTAGTTTACATCCATCTCCAGGGAGCTGTTGCTGGAATTTGTTGGGATTAGTGGCGGTTCTATAGGAGTATTCTCCTCATATAAAAAGTCTCTTCCCCTCTTCACTTCATTCTCTCTTTTCGCTCTTTTTTTTTCTTTTCTTTTCTCGCTTTTATTTCCCCCCCTCCTTTTTCCCAATTTCATTTTTGCACTCCTTTTTTTGGTCCCTACTTTTCTTTTCTTTTTTCTCTTTTATCTTTTTCTCTTCCTTCTTCCTTATCCCCTAATTCTCTTAATTAGGGTGGTCACCTTTATTTGGGGTTATTAATATCGTGAATATATTTGTGTTTAGTGCCTGGTACGTGACGACTTGTTGTGCTGTATTTTGTGCCTTTAAATCAATGCAGCAGATCCAAGCAACAGCAGCCTCCTGAGCACCACACCCTCTGCTGAGGAACAGCAGCTGTACGTGAAGCCTCCCCCCACCAGAGAGAAGAGCCACCACAGCTGTGAACAGCACCCACCAGAGGAGCTGCTGCCAACTGAGGAGCACCTGCTACCGCAACTGCCCGAAGAACAACCACAGACCAAGGAGTCACTGCCACCCAGGAAGCAGCCACTGAATGATTCAACGTCTAGATATGTCAGTGAGATCAAACATGGGTACACAAAGAAACCCCCAAAGCAAAGAGAAGGAGGACTCTCCAGAAAAGCAGCTAAGTAATACAGAGACATGCAACATGACAGAAAAAGAATTCAGAATAAGGGTCCTAGAGTGCATAAACCGGATAGAGGAAAAAATCAACAACTTCTGCAAGAAGCAAGAAGAAACAGATGAAAAAGTCAACTACCTATGCAAGAAGCAAGAAGAAACAGATGAAAAAATCAATAACATATGGAAGAAGCTAGAAGAAACAGATGAAAAAATCAACAACTTAAGTAAGAACCAAGAAGAAGTGAAGAGTGATATAACTGCAATAATAAACACCATTAAAAGTGTCAACAGTAGACTAGGAGAAGCGGAGGACCGAATTAGTGAATTAGAAGACAAGGAAGCAAAACACACCCAAAATGTACTGCAATTGGAGAAAAAAATTAAAAGACAGGAGGAGAGCCTAAGGGAGCTTTGGGACAACATGAAACGAAACAACATACGAATAATAGGGGTGCCAGAACAACAGAAAGAGGAACAAGGATTAGAAAACCTATTCGAAGAAATAATATCAGAAAACTTCCCTGAGGCGGGGAAGAAGAGAGTCACACAAGCCCAGAGAGTCCCAAACAAGGTGAACCCGAAAAGACCCACACCAAGACACATCATAATTACCGTGGCAAATGTTCAAGACAAAGAGAGAATCTTAAAGGCTGCAAGAGAGAGACGGAACGTTACATACAAGGGATCTCCCATTAAATTATCAAATGATTTCTCAACAGAAACATATCAGGCCAGAAAAGAATGGACGGAAATTTACAAAGTGATGCAAAGCAAAGGACTGAATCCAAGAATACTATATCCAGAAAGGCTACCATTCAAACTTGAAGGGGAAATAAGAAGCTTCACAGACAAAAAAAGGCTAAGGGAGTTTATCACCACCAAGCCAGCAATGCAAGAAATGCTAATGGGATTGGTGTAAAAAGAAGAAATAAAAAGCTCAGAAAGAAAACAGCCACACACAAAAAAAAGAAATGGCTACAAACAAGTACCTTTCAATAATAACTTTAAACGTAAACGGACTAAATGCTCCAACCAAAAGACATCAAGTGGCTGAATGGATAAAAAAAACATGACCCATACATCTGCTGTCTACAAGAAACCCACCTCATTAGAAGGGACTCACATGGACTGAAAGTGAAAGGATGGAAAAATATCTTTCAGGCAAATGTAAATGAAAAGAAAGCTGGGGTAGCAATACTTATATCGGACAAAATAGACCTCAAAGTGAAGGCCATAACAAGAGATAAGGAAGGCCACTTCATAATACTAAAGGGATCAATGCAACAAGAAGATATAATTCTGGTAAACATCTATGCACCCAATGCAGGAGCACCCAAATTCATAAAAACCTCCTGGAAGATATCAAAGGAGATATCGACAACAATACAATCATAGTAGGGGACTTTAATACACCACTAACAGCACTGGATAAGTCCTGTAGACAATCAGCAAAGATACAGCAATCCTAAATGACTCACTAGATCAGATGGACTTAATAGATATCTTCAGAAAACTTCACCCCAAAGCCAGGGAATATACATTCTACTCAAGTCCTCATAAGACATATTCAAAAATAGACCACATATTGGGTCACAAGCAAAGTATCCCCAAATTCAAGAAGATTGAAATCATAAAAAGCATCTTCGCAGACCTCGATGGCATAATATCAGAAATAAACTACAGGAGAACCAAGATGGCAGCATAGGTTAACGCCGGAGTTTGATGCTTTGAACAACTACTTCAAAAGTGAAACTAAAAGTCGGAACGGACATCATCCAGAACCACAGGAAGGCTGGCTGAGTGGAAATTCTACAACTAGGAGGAAAGAGAATATCATACCCAGACTCAGAGGAGGTGCAGTGCTGAAGTGAAATACTAAGGTGCGGAGTGTACGCGGAGCGGGCTGGCGGCGGAGGGCGCGGTTGGTTGTTGTTTTCAATCGGGAGGGAGTCGCAGACTCTGAGCTCCAGATACAGGCGAGTCTTTAAGGACCCAGACTCAAACGGGAGAAGCGGGACTGTCTGGCTTTGGTCAGAGCGAGTGCAGCTTTCTCTCCGAGCTTTGCAGCTGGGTGCTGGGACTCAGAGAGGCAGAGCCCCTGGGGACAGGACTGAGAGCCGCCATAACTGCTCTCTCCGGCCCACCCTGTTGATCCTGTGCGACCCGCCCTACCCAAGCCCTGCACAGAGGCATTTGCCAGATAGCCTCAGGCAAAGGCTAGATTAGCACCTCCCTAGAGGACAGAAGTTCTCTCACTGCTGACACAGCTGATTCTCATAGCCACTTGTCCTGGAGGTCAAACCCTCCCTGGTATTAGCTACAACAATCAAGGTTTAACTATAAGACTGTGAACAAAGACCACTAGGGGGTGCACCAAGGAAGCATAACAAAATGCGGAGACAAAGAAACAGGACAAAATTGTCAACGGAAGATATAGAGTTCAGAACCACACTTTTAAGGTCTCTCAAGAACTGTTTAGAAGCCGCTGATAAACTTAATGAGATCTACAAGAAAACTAATGAGACCCTCGATGTTATATTGGGGAACCAACTAGAAATTAAGCATACACGGACTGAAATAACGAATATTATACAGACTCCCGACAGCAGACCAGAGGAGCGCAAGAATCAAGTCAATGATTTGAAATGCAAGGAAGCAAAAAACACCCAACCGGAAAAGCAAAATGAAAAAAGAATACAAAAATGCGAGGATAGTGTAAGTAGCCTCTGGGACAGCTTCAAGCGTACCAACATCAGAATTATAGGGGTGCCAGAAGATGAGAGAGAGAAAGATATTGAAAACCTATTTGAAGAAATAATGACAGAAAACTTCCCCCACCTGGTGAAAGAAATGGACTTACAGGTCCAAGAAGCACGGAGAACCCCAAACAAAAGGAATCCAAAGAGGACCACACCAAGACACATCATCATTAAAATGCCAAGAGCAAAAGCCAAAGAGAGAATCTTAAAAACAGCAAGAGAAAAAAAGTCAGTTACCTACAATGGAATACCCATACGACTGTCAGCGGATTTCTCAACAGAAACTTTGCAGGCCAGAAGGGAATGGCAAGAAATATTCAAAGTGATGAATACCAAGAGCCTACAACCAAGATTACTTTATCCAGCAAAGCTATCATTCAGAACGGAAGGTCAGATAAAGAGCTTCACAGATAAGGAAAAGCTAAAGGAGTTCATCACCACCAAACCAGGATTATATGAAATGCTGAAAGGTATCCTTTAAGAAGAAGAAGAGGAAGAAAAAGGTAAAGATACAAATTATTAACAACAAATATGCATCTGTCAACAAGTGAATCTAAGAATCAAGTGAATAAATAATCTGATGAACAGAATGAACTGGTGATTATAATAGAATCAGGGACATAGAAAGGGAATGGACTGACTATTCTTGGGGGGGAAAGGGGTGTGGGAGATTCGGGAAGAGACTGGACAAAAATTGTTCACCTATGGATGAGGACAGTGGGTGGGGAGTGAGGGCGGAGGGTGGGACGGGAACTGGGAGGAGGGGAGTTATGGGGGGGATAAGAGGAACAAATGTAATAATCTGAACAATAAAGATTTAATTAAAAAAAAGAAATAAACTACAATAAAAACAACCCAAAATACTCAAACAGCTGGAAGCTGAATAGCATGGTATTAAATATTGATTGGGTTACCAATGAGATCAAAGAAGAAATTAAAAACATCCTGGAAACTAATGACAATGAAAACACAACAATCCAAAAGCTATGGGACACAATGAAAGCAGTCCTGAGAGGGAAGTTTATAGCTATACAGGACTATCTCAAAAAACAAGAAAATATGGAAGTAAATCATCTAACTCTACAACTCAAAGAATTAGAAAGAGAGCAACAAGAAAACCCCAGAGTGAGCAGAAGGAAGGAGATAATAAAGATTAGAGCAGAAATAAATTACATAGAGACCAAAAAAACAATACAGAAAATCAATGAAACCAAGAGCTGGTTCTTTGAAAGGATAAACAAGATTGACAAACCTCTAGCCAGACTCACCAAGAAGCAAAGAGAGAGGACCCAAATAAACAAAATCAGAAATGATAGAGGCGAAATAACAACTCACCCCACAGAAATACAAATGATTGTTAAAAAATACTATGGACAGCTCTACTCCAACAAACTAGATAACCTGGAGGAAATGGACAAATTCCTAGAAAAATACAACATTCCAAAACTCAATCAGGAAGAATCTAAAAATATCAACAGGCCAATAACTATGGAAGGAATTGAAGCAGTCATCAAAAAGCTTCCATCAAACAAAAGCCCAGGACCAGACGGATTCACAGGGGAGTTTTACCAAACATTCAAGGAAGAACTAAAACCTATCCTCCTCAGACTACTACAAAAAATTCAAGAGGAAGGAACACTTCCAAGCTCATTCTATGAAGCCAGCATCACCCTAATACCAAAACCAGGTAAAGACAACACAATGAAAGAGAATTACAGGCCAATATCCCTCATGAACATAGATGCCAAAATCCTCAACAAAATCTTAGCAAATCAGATCCAGAACTACATCAGAAAGATCATACACCATGACCAAGTAGCATTTATCCCAGGAATGCAAGGATGGTACAATATCCACAAATCAATAAACGTGATACATCACATAAACAAATTGAAAGAAAAAAACCACATGGTCATATCAATTGATGCAGAAAAAGAATTTGACAAAATTCAACACCCATTTTTGGTAAAAACTCTCAGTAAGGCGGGAGTAGAAGTATCATACCTCAACATAATAAAAGCCATATATGACAGGGCCAAAGCCAACATCATACTCAATGGACAAAAACTAACACCATTTCCCCTAAGAACAGGAACAAGACAGGGATGCCCCCTCTCACCACTCCTGTTCAACATACTACTGGAAGTGTTAGCCATTGCAATTAGGCAAGAAGAAGAAATAAAAGGCATCCAAATTGGAAAAGAGGAAGTAAAACTCTACTTATTTGCAGATGACATTATATTATACATACAAAACCCTAGAGACTCCATCAAAAAGCTACTAGACTTAATACATGAATTTGGCAGTGTAGCAGGATACAAAATTAACCCCAAGAAATCTGAGGCATTTCTATACACCAATAGTGAACTTTCAGATAGAGAGATTATAAAGACAATCCCGTTTACCATCGCACCAAAAAAATTAAGCTACCTAGGAATAAACTTAACTAAAGAAGTAAAAGACCTCTACTCAGAAAACTACAGGACGTTGAAAAAAGAGATAGAGGAAGACATAAACAGATGGAAGAACATACCGTGTTCATGGATTGGTAGAATCAACATCATTAAAATGTCCATACTACCCAAAGCAATCTATAAATTCAATGCACTTCCCATTGAAATACCAACGGCATACTTCATAGATCTAGAACGAACTCTCCAAAAATTCATCTGGAATAAAAAACAACCCCAAATAGCTGCAGCGATCCTGAAAAGGAACAAAGTAGGTGGGATCTCAATACCAGATATCAAGCTGTATTACAAAGCCACTGTTCTCAAAACTGCCTGGTAGTGCCACAAGAACAGGCATATAGATCAATGGAATAGAATAGAGAGCCCAGAAATCAGCCCGAACCAATATGCTCAATTAATATTTGACAAAGGAGGCAAGAACATACAATGGAGCCAAGATAGTCTCTTCAATAAATGGTGTTTGGAAAATTGGACAGATATATGCAAGAAAATGAAACTAGACCACCAACTTACACCATACACAAAAATAAACTCAAAATGGATAAAGGACTTAAATATATAATCGGAAACCTAAAAATTCTAGAAGAATCCAAAGGCAACAAAATCTCAGATATATGTCGAAGCAATTTCTTCACTGATACAGCTCCTAGGACACTTGAAACTAAAGAGAAAATGAACAAATGGGACTACATCAAAATAAAAAGCTTCTGCACAGCAAAAGAAACCATCAACAAAACAATGAGAAAACCCACTGTGTGGGAAAACATATTTGCCAATGTCATATCTGATAAGGGCCTAATCTCCAAAATTTATAGGGAACTCATACAACTTAACAAAAGGAAGATAAACAATCCAATGAAAAAATGGGCAAAGGACCTAAATAGACACCTTTCAAAAGAGGACATTCAGAAAGCCAAGAGATATATGAAAACATGCTCAAAGTCACTAATCATCCGAGAGATGCAAATCAAAACAACAATGAGGTACCATCTCACACCTGTCAGACTGGCTATCATCAACAAATCAACAAACCTCAAGTGTTGGAGAGGATGTGGAGAAAAAGGATCACTTGTGCACTGCTGGTGGGAATGCAGACTGGTGCAGCCACTATGGAAGACAGTATGGAGTTTCCTCAAAAAACTAAAAAGGGAACTCCCATTTGACCCTGTGTTCCCACTTCTAGGAATATATCCCAAGAAACCAGAAACACCAATCAGAAAGGATATATGCACCCCTATATTCATAGCAGCACAATTCACCATAGCTAAGATCTGGAAACAGTCTAAGTGCCCATCAGTAGATGAATGGATTAGAAAACTGTGGTACATCTACACGATGGAATACTATGCTGCTCTAAAAGGAAGGAACTCTTACCATTTGCAACGTCATGGATGGAACTGGAGAGCATTATGCTAAGTGAAATAAGCCAGTCAATGAAGGAAAAATACCACATGATCTCACTCATTCGTGGATAATAGAGACCATTATAAACTTTTGAACAATAATAGATACAGAGGCAGAGCTGCCTCAAACAGATTGTCAAACTGCAGCATCCTATCTAATAAAAGAGAAAAATGGTAATTGGCGTACGACGATACCCTTTTCATTGGCTAATCAGGGCTATATGCAAATTAACTGCCAACTATGATTGGCAGTTAACTGCCAACTAAGATTGGCAGTTAACTGCCAACAAGATGGCGGTTAATTTGCATATGTAGGCACAATGCAGGGAGGCGAAAGGGAAAACAGGAAGAAGCCCCCTGCCACTGACAGTGATTGGAAACCCAGGGGGGAGCTAAGAGCTGGGGGGCAGGGCAAAGCGTCCCCAGGGCCGCCTTTGCCCTGCCCCCAAGCCATGATCGGAGAATCAGGTGCCTTTTCCGCCTTGGCCAGTGACAGCAGGAAGTAGGGGTGGAGCCAGCGATGGGAGCTGGGCAAGGTCGAAGCTGGCAGTCCCAGGAGCTAGGGGTCCCTTGCCTGGGCCTAAAGCAGAGCCCACGACTGTGGGGCCGCTGCAGCTGCGGGTCCCCGCTGCCCTGGCCGGACGCCTAGGCCAGAAGCATTAGGCCTGGGCAGGGGCGGAGCCTGCAACCACGGTGAGCTGGGAGTCCCCTGCCCAGGCCTGACACCTCTGCCAGAGGCCTCAGGCCTGGTCAAGGGGCCGATCTGGTGGTTGGTGATCGGAGGGTGATGAGGGTCAACTCCTCTGGCCGAGGCATCAGGCCTGGGTGGGGGGCGGAGCCAGGGATTGGGGGGATATGATGGTCCCCTTGCCCAGGCCTGAAGCCTGGGTCAGAGGCGTCAGGCTTGGGCGGGGGGTGGAGCAAGCAATCAGAGGGAGATGGGGGTCCCCTGCCTAGGCATGATTCCTGGGCCAGAGGCCTCAGGCCTGGGCGGGGGTCAGAGCCAATGATCAGGGGGAGATGGTGGTCCCCTGTCCAAGCCTGACACCTCTGGCGGAGGCGTCAGGCCTGGGCAAGGGGCCGATCAGGCGATCGGAGGGTGATGGGGGTCTACGCCTCTGGCCGAGGCATCAGGCCTGGGCTGGGGGCAGAACCAGTGATGGGGGGAAATGAGGGTCCCCTGCCCAGGCCTGACGCCTCTGTCAGAGGCGTCAGGCCTGGGCAAGGGGCCGATCCTGCAATTGGAGGGTGATGGGGTCAACGCCTGAGGGCTCCCAGTATGTGAGAGGGGGCAGGCTGGGCTGAGGGACACTCCCCTCCCCACACACACCCAGTGCACGAATTTCGTGCACCGGGCCCCTAGTATAAGCATATGCATGCATATAAGCATAACCAATGGACATAAGATACTGGGGGATAAGGGCGGCTAGGGGACTGTCTAGGGCGGGGGGGGAACAAAATGGACACATATGTAATACCCTTTGTATTACTTTAAGCAATAAAAAACATAAAAGAAGATATTTAATTAAAATTGAAAAATTAATTAGAGCAGATGTTAATCTATGCATTTAAATAGTCAGTGACCCCAAATTAATTTCCTACTTGTCCTCAGTTAAGATTTTCTATATAATGATAAATTAACATTACATTGATTCCATTAATATGTGTGTATCTTTGAGAGCAAACTTGCAGAAGTATTCACATCACATATTGATATAAATAGAAGAGTCATGTGTTTCCAATGAATTTCCCTTGTGTCATTCTGCTATTGTTTTTAGACAAATTAAAACTCTTACTGAAATGCATTAATCAAATTTGCATTATCTTCCAAGA
This sequence comes from Myotis daubentonii, assembly GCF_963259705.1. Lineage (NCBI taxonomy): Eukaryota > Metazoa > Chordata > Mammalia > Chiroptera > Vespertilionidae > Myotis > Myotis daubentonii. The sequence continues at coordinate 73,702,871 of NC_081861.1, read as the reverse complement.
GTTGTAAATATGTTTTTTCTCCGTTAAGAAAACAGTAGATGATTATAAGCTTTAGCCATTTAGGAAAACCAATTTGGTCTCCTTCATATTAAGATTAAACTCAAGAAAAGGTTAGTGTGGCCCTGGTCAGGTAGCTCAATTGGTTAGAGCATCATCCTAATACTCCTAGGTTGTGGGTTTGATTCCCAGTCAGGGCACATACAAGAAGCAACCAATGAATGCATAAATCCATTGCACAAGAAATTGATGTTTCTCTTCTCTCTTCCTTCCTCTCACTCTCTCTATCCAAAATCAATAAATAAAATTTAAAAAAGATAATAAGCGGTTATTGTGTATGTGCTATTTATCTATATTTAGATGTAGATGATTTAAGATTATGTATATGATTTAAGAATATATATATATATATATATATATATATATATATATATATATATCACATATTTTGTAAGAATGAGGACTTACTTGTCCTGCTACATTGCTATAAAAATTAATATTGGGCTTAAGTATGTGTGTGTGTTCCACCTTCCACAAGAACTAATATTAGGAAAAGTTTATCATATTGTCCTGATGACCATTAGATTAAGATACTTAATCTCAATTGCCAATATATGTTTTTGTTGCTTTAAAAATGCTTTATTTTTTTGTTTCCTGTCATCTAGACACAGCCTGAATGTGTAAATCTAACTTTCCAAATGGAACCAGTATACCCTAAAGGAGTGAACCTACAGAGGGGCACAATCTATGAGCTGTGAGCACACAGGGAAGTCACAGATTTACAAGTGAGCAATACATTCCCTACAGATTAAATAAATCACACACACACACACACACACACACACACACACAGAGCTCACTCTTTTGCCTAAAATCATAGAAAGGTGACAGGCACCTCTCACAGATTCCAGAGAGATGTTATCAGACAGCCCCCTGAGTCAGAGGGAGAGGACTGTCCCCAACCTCAATTCTTGTCTTCCCATGTAAATGAATTTAAATGAGAGACCCTGGTTGTGTTATGATAAAGCCAATTTATTAAAACATTTAACGCATCCACATTTATTAAAGAAGAGAAGCAAACAAATCTATACATCTGGCTTATGAAGCACAGACAGGCTCTTAGCTAATCTGAAGAACAAGTTGGGTAGGGATTCGAGGCATTTTATACCCTCCTGTCTATAAGTTATTGTTTGTTTTGTTTTGTTGTGTGTGTGTGTGTGTGTGTGTGTGTGTGTGTTTATTGATTTCAGAAAGAGGAAGGGAGAGGGAGAGAGAGATAGAAACATCGATAATGAGAGAGAATCATTAATCGGCTGCCTCTTGCACACCCCCTACAGGAGATTGAGCCCAGAACGCAGGTATGTGCCCTGACCTGAAATTGAACTTTGACCTCCAGGTTCATAGGTCAACCGCTGAGACACGCCAGCCAGGCTATAGGTTTTTAAACTCTTCTGCTGAATATCTTGGTATAGAATAATTCTCAAGTCTCCTTTTCACTTTGTTGTGGCCTTCCCAGAATTCATGAGCAGCACCTGGCAATTTTATCTTGTCAAGCCTTAAGACTGCTGGCTTCTCTGCTTAGGTAGTAAAAATAAAATAAAACTTCCCTTCTATCCCTTCCCTTCTTCACTCCTTTTCTGCATTCTCTTGTTAGGGAGACTTTTAACCATTTGCTCTCAAGTGTGCTTGATTTGGGGAAGATAATGGATTGCTATTTATAAGGCAGCTTCAAATTTCCCATACTATTTGCACTTGTTTTAACTTTTGTGTCAAAGTTTCCCTATTCCTCTTTTTTTTTTTAAATATATTTTATTGATTTTTTACAGAGAGGAAGGGAGAGGGATAGAGAGTTAGAAACATCGATGAGAGAGAAACATTCGATCAGCTGCCTCCTGCACACTCCCTACTGGGTATGTGCCCACAACCAAGATACATGCCCTTGACCGGAATCGAACCTGGGACCCTTCAGTCGGCAGGCCGATGCTCTATCCACTGAGCCAAACCGGTTAGGGCTTCCTATTCCTCTTGACCTGGAATTTTCCTAGCTTTCACTGCTCTGTAACAGAAATATTATAATTGACAATATAATTTTAAAGTGCTATTAAATTAATTATAACTGTTACAAAATATTTTGTCATTTTCTTTCATGATAGCCTTGAACACAAACCCCTTTTTCTTAACCTTCCTCATTTACTTGAGTGCATCTGGAAACCAAGAGTGATGAAGGTTACAGGATTGAGGCAGGAGAGGACAAGGCACCAAACAGAAGGCTCAAAGGCAACAAAAGGCCTAAACTCAGCAGCAGGAACTTACCACTGTACTTTTTCACCCTGAGAGACGAAATATTCAACCTTTGTCAATATGAGAAATGAATGGGAGTGGGTTCTTTATTTCTTTGTGATCTTTCAAATTTTATTTATTTTTTTAATTTAATTTTATTGTTTAAAGTATTACAAATAGTAGTACATATGTCTTCTTATTTTCTCCATTAACCTTGATCTTTCATATTAATTGACACCCACAAATAGATACTTACTGAAAGGTTAAAGTCAATGGTGCACGGGCAGGTTACATAGCCATCTCAGACAGTGATTAAAGAAAAATTAAATTTATTTAAAAAAAAAGGTGACAAGAGATGGGGATATCCAAAGGGAAGGATCACACATCATTGAGCCAAAGGGTGTTGGATCCATGATGGCATCAAAAATATACTTAAGATAGTAAAACAAGGAAAGGGATAGAAGAAGCAACAGGAAAGCCTAGGCTGGGCTGCTTGACTCACTGAGAAATCAGAAAAAAATGGGGCCTTGGAGACAGGTTCGGGAGTTAGCCCGGGACGCACTACCACTGCCCATTGCTCCCCTGGTTTCAAGTCTCATGGGGTCCCTTAGAGGTTGGGGGATACGTGCCTATAAGGGAATGGCACAAGTGTGCTCCTTGGAGGAAGAATGTGTGTTGGGTCCTTTGTTCTGAGCATATTTCTCTCTGTGTTGCAGGTGGAAATCTTAGGGAAAGTCTCAGAATATCCATCAGCTTTCCAGGAGTGCTCTTTCAGGTTCATGGTCTCCACTGATTGGTCAGTGCCAGGGAAGTGGGTCATTAGTCAATGTAGCTGGTCCTGAGGCAGCCATGGGTCACTGGTCTGGTTTTTCTGCTTTTCTGGGCCTGGAGCTGAAATACAACTGAGGCCTAGATGTTAACCTTAGGGAGGAAAAGGTCAAGCGGGTCTAAACCTCCAGACAAGTGATATGAAAGATCAGGGGTCCAAAATGCATGACCAGTGACATGCTAGGGGAGGATAGGTTACCCTGGGCACAAGGTTCTTATTTTCCCAGACATCTGGAGCCTTCTGCCTTGGTAAATTTCTGTACTTGGCACATTGCCCTAGCTCTGCTCATGTCTAACATATACTAACCTCTTATTTAGTACTGATAGCCTCTAGACCTCAACTGTATGTCATCAAGAGCTTTCACTTATGGCCTAATTTGAGCAGCCAGTGAAATAAACTAATTTACCTTAATATATCAAGAATATTAACATATTAATTTAAACTTGATTTTCTAAAATGAAGAACTTTTTTTCAAGTTTGGGAATTTGGGGTGTTGTGGTGGGCTATTGTGGAAAATAGGCCTGGGACTTTTAGTGACCTCAGTAACATTGTAAGGTCAGCCCTCCAAAACATGTTAGTACTTGTCTTAAAAATAATATTCTCCTTTCAATTTCCAATCTATATTATTTTAACTTAAAATAGCATTTTATCATTACAACAGAGATAGAGAGTGCATAAAGCAGAAGATTATAAGCTAATTTTAGCTGAAAGTAGAGTTAGGTTTAGTGGATAGCTTGACCTTGAGAATTGTTCCATGTGACAAATGTACACAAATATAAATTCTGATTCTGAACAAATGTTGAAATGACCCAAAGTGTCTCAATACCTTAATTACAGACCAAAATGAAGCTGTTCTAAATTAATGTATTGTTCATATACTGAAATATTTCAATTTTAGAAATAGTAGTAGTCAGTTATATTTTAGGGAATGATTTCAAACTCCTGTATTTGAATCCAGGAGAATTTTATAAACACTTCAGCCCTCGTTTTATTTTCAGTGTTTTAAAAAGTGTTAAGAATTTTTCTCAACATCAAAAGAATAACATCAAATTAAATGTTGGTGCCTATAAACTTTAACAGTGAACTTCCAAATTAAGAAAAAAACCAATATAATTATATAACATCTCAGATGTACAAGTAAAATACAATTATGGATTTTTATGTCATAGCAAAATATAATGTTCTTCTCTTTTCTTTCCAAAAATAGATTTTCTAATGGCTATGGTTTATCCAGCAACCTGCTTTTATATTTCCAAAGCCATCTTCTTTATTATGCTATAATCCAGTTTGTGCATAACATTTGAAATACAAAAAGAAAACCCTGCAATGCCAAAGTTTACAATGATAAAAATAGTAAATAAAAGCCTTCATCCCTGTAACTTTCAAACTAACAGACAGCACTAAAATTGACAGTACAGTGGGGCCTTGACTTACGAGTGTCCCTACTAACGAGTTTTTTGAGATACCAGCTGTCTCTTGGCCGATTTTTTGCATTGAGTTCACAGATAATTTGAGTTAATGAGCTCCTTAATGAGCTCGGTCTCAGAATGAATTAAACTCGTAAGTCAAGGCCCCACTGTATTTAGTGATGAAACAATTATGCTGAAAACAATGTTGACATTAAAGATCTGAATTCCTAAATGAAAGGGCGAGGGCTATGCCCTCCATCTTACCTCCATTTTGGGGCAGCAGCCATTGGCCATGTGCTTGGCAAGGAGCTTCTTCCCAGAACCCCAAGCCTCTGCTCAAGGGAAGTGCGCACAGACTTGCACCTGGCCAATCGGCAGGACCCACAGTCCTCTCTCCTCCCATTACTCCAGCACCCCTATAAAACCCCTCTTCCCACAGAGCTAGCTCTCTCTGCCTCCTCCCCCCCGCCGCTGTGTCGCCAAGTGTGGCTGACGGGGAGCTCAAGCTAGCTTGAATAAAGACTCTCTGCTTTTGCATTGGACTTGGCGCTCCCTGGTGGTCTTTTGGGGATCCTGAAATCTGGGCATAACATTTGGGGGCTTGTCCAGGGTCCCCAAGACCCTCGAGGGACCCCCGATCCAGAGAGTCTGACTGACCGAGGTAGGTGTCTGTGTGTTGTGTGTTCTGTCCTGTGTGAGCTCACTTCACGAGGGACATGTATTCCCCTCACAAGGGATGTGTATTCCCCTCACAGATGGACGTGTATCCCCCTCCAGGATCTGAGACGAGGCGGGTTGCTCCTGCCGGTTGGCATATGGCCATCGTCTAGCTTTCAGTTTGGCTTCTGTGGAGTCGGAAGGTCATTTTGGTTTTGCTTCCATGGAGTTGGAAGACTGTACTCTTGGACCCTTTAGTTGTCTGTGTTTGTGTTTTTTTCTGTGGATGTACTGGATGGAAATTATGGGACAGACTCAAACTACTCCTTTAAGCATTATGGTCGTTTTAAATTCAAGGGCTGGGCCAAACCTGCTTGCCAGCCTCGGGTGTGGTTTTCCAGAACCGCTGGGAACTTGGGACCTTGAAGCTTACTGAATTCAAATGATAAAAACTTATGTCTAGGTATTTTGAAGTGAAATAATGCTGAAATATTGCTAGAGGACAGAATTGAATCTGTTGGTTGATTATGTCTTGCATTTTTGACGTTTATTCTTAAAAATGTTACTGATTGAGAAATGCTGAATATTTGACTTGCCAGCTAAAAGTTTAAGGTTTTGATTGAATTGGGAAAAATTGTGTGTTGTGGTAGCTAAATGCCTTTGCTGAATGAATGTCTGGTGAAAGTATGTGAGTGTGGAGGGAGGGGGCGTGCCCTCTCCTCTCCTTTGTGTGGCTCCACAACGTCGGTCAGGCGGGCATCTGAGTGAGGATCTGTGAAAAAAGGTCACCCCCTCCCTTGTCTGTCTCTCCTCACTGATCACCATGAGGTCGGGACAAAGTTTGTTTGTATGGGACTAGAAAGCTACTTTGATTTATTCTACTTTCTGTTGATACGCTTGGCTGAACGTTTGGGCTGGCCCCTTAATAGTCTGCAAATAGCCTCTCGGCAGCTGTGAGAATTATTTTTCTCAGAGTCTTTTGCTCACTATTAAAGGGGGAATCAGCCCACTTAGTTAATATAAATTTCTGTCTATCAGTTGCTCTTACCTGGGTTGTAAATTCGCTGTATTAAATTGAAATCTTGAAGTTCTAGGGTAGATTTAAAGGCTAAAATAAAGGCTGGCTAGGTTCCAAGATTATTTGTTAAGAAAAGCAAGAGAGAAGTCTTTTCAAGTTAACTGTTTGCTAGGCAGACTCAGCCCCTGAGAGCCAGGTCAAAGAGGGGAGGCTGAATTCCTGAACTGTCCGCTGCAGCCCTGAAAGAAGAGGCAGCAGCGAGAGAGTGGAGAGAACAGGGGCTATTGCTGGCAGTGCATCTAAAGGCTCATGGGTGCAAGCAGCTGCAGGCAAGAGCTTCGCTGCCGGCTACATCCAGTGCATACATGAGGTGCACATGTTCGTATCCACGTGCCAGGCCATCATCGCCACCGTCACCGCTCAGCTCCTGAACCACCTGCTTGAGTCCATGCCACTGCGAGAGGGCAGCAGCTTCTGGGATTTCCTGGGGGACACTCCGGCCGGGACCCCAGGAGACCCTAGGTGAAGCAGCTGGCTCACAGGAGGGGCTGATATCCCCTTCCAGTGAACTCCCTTGGAGGAATACTGATTGCTGCTCTGCCACAAAGATAACTGCTAGAAAGGCAAGAAAGCTGGGCCCTGTAACTAATAAACAGGGTTCACAAAAGGGCACTCTCCCTGGACCTGGGAGCCATCGGGACTTTGGGATTCTCCAAGGGAGGGGGAGCCTGGCTCGGAGACTGGCCAAGGCCTCGTTGGGTTGGGAAAACTGGAGGCTGCGTATTGAACTTATAGACTGCAGTTTGCTGGGCAGAGGCCCAGGCCCAGTGGTATAGGGGTCAAGCTACCTGTGTACAGCAAAACAACTTTCTCCTGTGCCACAATACATTTTAAGGAAATTGGACAGTGTTTATCTCTAGAAAGAAGAACTGGCCGCAGTGCCTAGCCCTGACAGTAACCTGCAGAAAACTGTATAAAAGACTCAGATGATGCCTGCATCTTCATGGACATGGCTCCAAAGAGACAAGGACAATTTTGCCTTATATAGGAAGGTCAAAAGTAGACTTTAGTATCTCATGTTTAGTAGCAGAAGATTTAGCTGCCTGAAGCGGCCATGGTGCCAATATTATGTTTCATTGTATTAATATGTTGTATTAACCTTCAATTCTCTTACAGGTTTAAATGTAGCTGTAGCTGCCAGCAGTTGCTGTGGACTGGTGATTGTTTACAGTCCTTGGTAGTCTTTGGGAATAACTGACAAGTGTCCAGTCTCCCACACTGAGGGACATTGTTATAGCTATGTGTTAGCTGTCCTGGAAGGGGACTATATGGAATGAACCCCAAAAGTAAAGGATATCTAGCTGCCAAGAGGGCAGGTGCCCAACTGGGCAAAGAAGAATACCCATCAGGTTTTGGTCTCTATTAAGAGACAGTTAACAGTTGGCAGCCTGTATACTGTCTGGCAGGCCTGCGTGACCATGCCCATGTCAGGGGTAGTACAAACTTCAACTGTAGAAAACTGGGAAAGGCCTGTTTGGAATAGGAGGTCTGAGGCATGGTTATGCATAGAAAGAAGGTTTAAAGGCTAATTTAAAAGTACAGGCCAGTAAGCCAGAGAGAGTACATTCTGCCTCCCTAAACAGAGGGTAAATAGTTTTGCCAAAGTACTTAGGGGGGACTGATAAAAGAAATCCAACAGTTACTGTTTTGTTATAACTCTGAAGAATCCATGAAAAGGAATTGGCAAGGAAAATCAGAAAATCTTAGAGTAGATCAGTATGTTTTTCTCCTTATATAATTCCTCTGAAATTTGGCAATGCTTAATAAGTCATGGCAATACATTTCTTTGCATAGATTCAATAAGACTGGTTCCTAATAGTGCTTTTATTAATGGAAACCTTTGACTGGAGTATCATGTTTTAAAGAGCCCTGTCTGAGCTCTAAAGACTTAAAGCCAGTAAGAATGCTACGAAGAAAGCCTGATATCCTGCTTGGGAGCTCTGAAGATGGCTGGCGCTGGAGCGTCAGGCCCATGCCCTACCATCACTGGTGGTTGGTCAGAGTAGAAGGGGAGCAATAAGGATGCCTCTGCATCCCTGCGGAACCCCCACACACTCTGGGCTGCAATGAGTAGGAGGGCTACTTAGATGGGCCTTAAAGCCTAGAGAGTGGGTTCAGGTGGAGTTGCTACAGGTGAGGGATTCACCTAACTCAGCAGATACTGCAGGAAGGCCTGATGGCAGTTGGATGGCTTGGCTTCCTGGCCCTACAGGGCACCTTAAGATTCAACCATGAAATTCCAGCAAAGGTAGTCAGTTACCATTCTTGTTGTGTTTATGCAAAGTTCAGGAGATAAATTAGTCTTGATTTGGCTTTTTGATAGCCATAGAGGAATTTTAAGAAGAAAAATCCTATTTCAATAGAGGTTGTTAAAACTAAAATGGTTTCTTTCCCTTCCACTGGACCATTTGTTATAGTTTGTCTCTGCCAGGTCACAAGCCCAGCTCCTCTGTGCCCAGGACAGCAGGGAGCCTGAGTGGAAAGGGACCTCTAACCAGACACACCCACTGCAGATCACCCTCAAGAAGACAGCGGACCTTGCATCCTAATGCTGTTGACTTTAAGCCCCTGCATCATCAGCAGGCTAGTTTAGTTTGTCAAGGAAGGGGTAGGGATTGTGCAGATGATGGTTCTATATACCCAGTACAGGCCTCTAGCAGAGAAATGCAAACCAACCCATGATTGGGCCTGTAAGTCTCAAGACAAGGGGGGAATGAAAGGGTGAGGGCTACGTTCTCCATCTTACCTCCATTTTTGGGGAGCAGCCATTGGCCATGTGCTCGGCAAGGAGCTTCTTCCCCGAAGCCCAACTCTCTGCTCAAGGGAAGTCCGTGCAGACTTGCACCTGGCCAATCAGCAGGGCCCACAGTCCTCTCTCCTCCCCTTACTCCAGCCCCCCTAAAAACCCCTCTTCCCACAGAGCTAGCTCTCTCTGCCCCCTCCCCCGCCACTGCTGCGTCGGCGAGTGTGGCTGATGGGGAGCTCAAGCTAGCTTGAATAATGACTCTCTGCTTTTGCATTGGACTCTGTGCTCCCTGGTGGTCTTTTGGGGATCCTGAAATCTGGGCATAACACTAGAGTTTCAAGATTGATCAGTAACACATTCCTAATAATGAAACAAGCTTTTTATGTTTCCTAAAAGGGCCTTATTTTGGAACAGTCTTTTTTTTTCTTTTGATAGCTGTTGTTATTTAGGCAATCACACAATTCAAAAGGTTTATCTTTTCCTGTGCTTCAGTAATGTTACAAACAATTGCATTCCTATACATTCTAGATGTACTAGAACAAAAGTATCTCGTGAGCAAGGCTTGAGTTACAGTGATTGATTGGTTAATGCCACTTAAAAAATATGGGATTTGACAAGTCTGGAAAAAATTTAAGTTTTTCTTTAGCTACTTTGTGGTATTTGGTTGCTAATAGTTTGAGATGGTGACTCTCTTTTCACATACTTTCTTAAAAGGAGAGCAAAAAAGATCATTGACATACTGTAGGAGGGTTGAATTATCTGGAAAGGTTACACCTGTTAAATCTTTTTTAAAGACCAAGCCTGGATCTTATTCCAATTAATTGATTTAAGGGAGACTTGTGGAATTGTAATGCCGATGGTCTTGATCCAGCATCAAGGAGGGTTCAGAAATCTGGAGAAAGGCTGTGCATAAATTAAATAAGAGTCCAGAGACGAAACATAATTTTGAAAGGCATTAGGGAGTCAAAGAAGACTTAGTTAAAGGAACTAAGTTCTCTTTGTCTCAGGACCCCTTGCTATTTATTAACACAAATTGTCCTAAGGCAAGGTGGAGATATACACTTCAAAGGGTAGGGTTAGGTACAGAATCCATTATCAGAAGAATTTGCCTACAGCTGTTCAGGTGTTTGGCCAGTAGGAGGCAATAACATGTAGATTAAGATGCCCTGAGCTGTCTGGTAGCAAACAATCATCCCTTTTCAGGTTTAGGGAAATGCCTTTAGCCATTCCCAACAGGTGATAACATATGTGACTCAGCCCTAGTTGAGTCCCCAAGTTCCATCAGCCTTTCAATGAAACTCTTGCAATTATGACATGCTGGAATTGGCTTCCAGAAGAATTGCATCATGTAATCTTTATACAAGTTGATAGGTAGGAGTCAGTTAAAATTGCCCAGGGTTATTCCATCCCACCTTAGTCATCAAGTGTTGATCTTGGCCTTCACTTATTATGAGCTGAATTAATTGCCGTAACCGGTTTGGCTCAGTGGATAGAGCATCGACCTGCAGACTGAAGGGTCCCAGGTTCGATTCTCGTCAAGGGCATGTACCTTGGTTGCGGGCACATCCCCAGTCGAGGGTGTGAAGGAGGCAGCTGATCGATTCTCATCAAAGTTTCTAACTATCCCTGTTCCTTCCTCTCTGTAAAAAATCAATAAAATATATATTTTTTAATAAAGAGTTGAATTAATTGATAAGAGTTGAACAAGTCAGGATAGTAAGTTTGAATGACAGAATTGAATTCCTCTGAAAACTTGTAGGATTTTTCTGAGACCTTAGAAAAATCCTTAGCTATTGTTCTTAATTCAGCTTTTATCCATGAGGTATAGGGGCAATAATGTCAGTGCCATCAGCAGTGGGTTGGTATGTACAAGAGAATGAAGAGAGAGAGGCTTGAGGTGAGGATAAACTTTGGGCTATTGGGGTAGAAGGGGAGTTCAGCAAGAGGAGAATAGAGTGGGGAAGAAGAGGGAAGAGAAGCTACAGATAAAGGAGGCAGGGTGGTAGAAACAGAAGCAGTGCTTGGGTGTTGGTTAGTAGAAGAGGATTGAGAAGGAGACATGGTAGGATCAGAGTAATGACCCTTTTCTAATTTATAATTTTTCACAATCACCATCAAGATAGTATTCTGTAAAGAGGCAGTTTTAGATTCATCTTATTATTTGGATATTTCTAAAATACTAATTAATGTATGCATCTCATTCTGTTTGGTTTTAAATCTAAGGTGCATAAAAATACAAGTTTGGGAGCTCAAAAGAGCCCCAAGGTAGCCATTGTAATTTTAAATTCTCTTTAGTACTTTTGATCCCAGAACAGAAATTTACAAGATGAAAGATTATAGTTTGGAAACATGAAAAAAGCCAGAGTTTCTGAGGGAGAGACTTTTTAAAAACTTTGAGAAGATTAAAATCTTAAATTAGCATGAGATGAGAAAATGGTTTTTCTCCTTATGACAAATGACACAAAAGACAGAGAAGGACAATTCTTCTTAGAGTTAGCATGGCCAGACAAAAACAAGGAGATACCAGTTATAAGACCAGGGTTGTTACCTGTGCTTTTAACCAATTGGCTACAGCTGTCTGGAATTCCAGTCAATTTGACTGCCAAATACATGCTGGTATATGCATTTTCCATGTGGCAGAGACCAAAAAGAGTATTTTCATTGGTCATAAAACCAAGCTCTCTCATTTGCAAAATACATGAAAGACAGACTCAAGAGACAGGGAATGGGGAATAGGTGCAAAAACCATCCTATATAATAAAGAGGTAATATGCAAATTGACCCTCACACCATAACACTGTCACAAGATGGTGGCGTGCACAGTGGGGGGCAGGGCAGCGGGGACAGGGATGGCGGCCACTCCACGTGGCTTCTGCCAGGGTCTTCCTGGCCCCGTGTGCATGCTGCAGGGGCAGGGCCCAGCAGCCTCTGTGCACGGCCCGGAGGTGGGGCATTGGGGCGGCACTCCAGGACTCGGGGCTGTCCCACAGTGCACCGGCCACTCGGGGTGGGACTCCGGTACTCGGAGCAGTCCCATGGTGTGGAGCGGGGGGGTCTCCCAGGTCTCCTGTGATTTCACGTGAAGGGTCACTAGTAATAAATACTCACCAACCAGGAAATGTCTTGCAAATTGCTTACCTCTCAGAGAACCTCTTACAAGTGTGAGAGTCCTGAGGGAAGCCCCTTTTGAGAGAAACCTCTCATTCAGTTACAGCTTTTAGGCCAGGGGTCCTCAAACTATGGCCCGCGGGCCACATGCAGCCCGCCAAAAACATTTATCTGGCCCGCCAGGTGTTTTTGCCGCCGTTGTGTGCATAGGAATTTGTTCATAGTTTTTTTTTAAACTATAGTCCGGCCCTCCAACGGTCTGAGGGACAGTGAACTGGCCCCCTGTTTAAAAAGTTTGAAGACCCCTGTTTTAGGCAGTAGCCACAAGCCAGCGCCAAATCAAGCAATCTTGGTGGGCAATCATTCCCTAAGGGAAAACCCTCGTAATCTCCCTAAAGCTAATAATCTCAACCAAATAGAATAAGTTCTTAGCATGAGAGGACTCACAGTTGAAGAGGGTGGCAGTTTGAGGAAGTGGTGAACATAAAGTGCTCTATTGGTGCTGCACCCAATTCTAGGTCCATGAATGTGAGTTCATTTCAATGATGCTTAGTATGTTAACCTAAAAATGAAAAGTCAAAGGAAGAAAGGCAATAAACATTTATTTGTTATAAAAAAAAAAAAAGAATTACAAATCTGGAAGCAGAAATTCAAACAGAAACCCAAATAATGTTGTGATTACAAGGTGAAGGCAAGGGATTTTTATGAAAAAAAAAAAAAAGGGAAATAATTTCATGAATAGAAAAAAAATATCTGTGCTAAAAAGCTGAATTACTCTTTAGCAATACAAGGTTGGTGACTGATTCTATCTTCATAAATCATCAATTTCAGAATATCTTCTTTCTCATAAGCTTTGTAAACAGCTGTTTTTAAGATAATGGTAGTTTGGCCCAGTTCAAACATTCCAAAGTACAAAAAGCAAGATGTGGAAAACAGTTCCCCTGGAATGACTGCTCTAGCTTCATTTTTAAAATGGCTTTATTGCCCTAACTGGTTTGGCTCAGTGGATAGAGCGTCAGCCTGCAGACTCAAGGGTCCCAGGTTCGAGTCTGGTCAAGGGCATGTACCTTGGTTATGGGCACATCCCCAGTAAGGAGTGTGCAGGAGGCAGCTGATTGATGTTTCTCTCTCATGAATGTTTCTAACTCTATCCCTCTCCCTTCCTCTCTGTAAAAAAATCAATATAATATATATTTTTTAAATCGCTTTATTATGTCAACCATTCACACTTCAAATAAAATATCACCCAGAAGCAGGATATAAAAACATGGGAAAAATCCATAATGAATATGATTAAAATTAACTTGAGAGTAGAATAAAGGAAGAAAACCTTCCTTCTTTCTGCCATAGAAACCATTAAGATAGCTCTAAAGATCCTCAGTACTCTGTGGTAGTCTTTATGTTATATTGTAACTCAGAAGATGCCTTAATCAATAAGCCAAGTTTATTTGGAGTCCTATTCATTTTTGCTAGCGCTAGTAGGCCCAGAAGTGAGGAGGAAACTGGTCTTGCAAGGTGTGTCAGGCCTTAAAAACTGTGAACAATGCACTGCCCTGGGGGGAGGGGGGAGGTCGTTATCGCTGGCCCCAGGACAGACCATCAACACCTGGGGGCCTTTCTGTAAGCCCAGGAAGGGGGGCAGAACCATATCTGCAAGACAAAGACCCCAGAAGGTTATAAAAAGCGAAGCCTCTGTGTCTTACTTCACTCTAATTTGGGAATGATTCCCGGAGTCCACTAGTGTTAATAAAGAGGGTCCCTCCCTTTCTCCAGGAAGCGTGCTTGGTATTTCTTTGCTCTTCTGTAACAGAGGAACGCTTGCTTCTCAAATTCTAGGCCCAATATGGTGGAAGTCTTTTCAATTTATATGTTTTTCAGCTCTTTGCTTTCCAAATTTGGAATGAGGTTTCCAGATCTTCTGAGAAAAAGTCCTGTTTGCTGGGTGGGACAGGGCTGTGAAACCATATCTCAAGTCCTTATATTTTAGAGGCCCAAACTTTCAGGGAAGACTTGGACCATTACCTTCTGACATATGTGTAATACACACTAGAATAGCAGAAAAGAAGTAAGACAAAATCTCTCACTCAGAAACTCTAGTTGTTTTCAGGTTTCCAAACTAAAGGGTGTCCCAAAATTCACGCAAGAAGTAATTTTGATAGAAAACACAGGTTTATAATTAAAAATTGTAATTTTTTTTATTGATTCATAAAGTATACAGTATAGGGTTATGTATGGAATAGCATATTGGGTAAATGGCATCCATGGCTTTGCTGGCACACATGCAATCTTTTGTTGAAATTTTCCATGACCATTTTGCATAAATGTGGCTGAATTTCGATGAGGAGCATTTTCATCTTGATGGCTTGGTTAATCGACAAAATTGTCACACTTGGGGTTCAGAAAATCCACGAGTGATTTTTGAGAAACAAATGCATCCACAACGTGTCACTGTTTGGTGCGGATTTTGGCCTGGAGGCATCATCGGACCATTCTTCTTCAAAAATGCGGCTGCTCAGGCAATAACAGTTAATGGTGCTCACTATTGCGACATGATAATCCAGTTTTTTGTGCCTAAATTGCAAGATATGGATGTGGATGACATGTGGTTTCAACAAGATGGTGCCACATGCCATACAGCCAGAGAAACAATTCAACTACTGCATGAGTCATTTCCTGGTCGTGTAATTTCCCGTTTTGGTGATCAGAATTGGCCACTCAGATCATGTGATTTAACACCGTTGGACTTTTTTCTTTGGGGTTTTTTGAAGTGTAAGGTTTATGCCAACAAGCCCACCACCACCCATGCCTTGAAGGAGGAAACTGAGCGCTGTATCAATGAAATTCAGCCACATTTATGCAAAACGGTCATGGAAAATTTCAAGAAAAGAGTGCGTATGTGCCAGAAAAGCCGTGGAGGCCATTTACCCAATATGCTATTCCATACATAACCCTATACAGTATACTTTATGAATCAATAAAAAAATTTATAATTTTTAATTATAAACCTGTGTTTCCTATCAAAATTACTTCTTGCGTGAATTTTGGGACAAACTTTATAATCCTTCACCTTGTAAATTTTTGTTCTGGTGGATCAAAAGTACTAAAGAGAATTTAGTACTTTTTAAAATTACAACGGCTACTTTGGGGCTCTTTTGAGCTCCAAAACTTATATTTTTATGCAGCAAACTTGAACACCTTAGATTTAAAACCAAACAGATAGAATGAGATGCATACATTAATTAGTATTTTAGAAGTATCCAAATAATACGATGAATCTAAAACTGCCTCTTTACAGAATACTATCTTGATGGTGATTGTGAAAAACTATAAATTAGAAAAAGGTCACATGTTAACCTGACTAACTCAGGGAAGGCCTATGTGGTAGCCTTGCAAACTTAACACATTGTATGCGGGAAACATGTTTACACGTTTTACGTATTTATACATTCTACCAGTGTAGTAGAGCGTGGGACACGTATTAATACGTTTTTTATAGACTAGCGGTAGAATGTGGGTAACGTATAAATAGGTAAACTAAAGTTATCGTAATTTTACTGAACATTGCCATTTGCGCCAAAAAATTAGCAAAAATGGCCCGCGCCACCTGTTAGCGCGATAAAAACTACCAGCAAACAATGTGTTAAGAGACCTACAGTAACCACAAAGGATGGTCTAAAATTATAAAAGAAAAACTTTAACTAAAAGCAGTTATGGTGGGTACTCACAGCCTAGGCCAGTGTCTTCCCTGACAAAGGTCAATCTTTTTTTTTTTGCATCTATGATAACATATCTTTGAAATGTCAGGGTAACTTATAACTTCTCTTTTTCCAGACCCCTCAGAACCAAACCAAATGCTCCAGGACTGATATCACAAATTCCTTCATTGTTATTGTTATCATGTTAATTGTTGACTGTTAACTATCCTGTACCTACCTAAGTAAAAGAAGTATGTGTTTATCATTTTACTTTTTATCTAATCCTAGAAGTTTCCCCACTTTGCTTTCTCCAGCCTTCTTACTCTATCACCAATGGGTTTAATATAACCCACTTACCTCTCCTCCCTTGATTGTAATGTATAAGACAAGGTGAAACTGCCATTCTCCGGAGCATCATCCCAATACATTGAGATTTTGCTTCCTGGCAATTGTCGATAGTTTGGCTCAAATAAATTCAAAAAAATGCTTTACAGGTTTGAATGGTGTGTATGTGTGTGTGTGTGTGTGTGTGTGTGTGTGTGTGTGTGTGTTTATGTTAGCACTCTGTTCTGTTCTGATTAGAAAAAGCACTTTCTAACCTGGCTGAGAGTTGTACACCCTAGGACAGTGATGGCGAACCTTTTGAGCTCAGCGTGTCAGCATTTTGAAAAACCCTAACTTAACTCTGGTGCCATGTCACAGAGAAATTTTTTGATATTTGCAACCATAGTAAAACAAAGATTTATATTTTTGGTATTTATTTTATATATTTAAATGCCATTTAACGAAGAAAAATCAACCAAAAAAAATGAGTCCGCATGTCACCTCTGACACACGTGTCATAGGTTCGCCATCACTGCCCTAGGACATGGGAATTAACAACAGAATGCAATCCATCCTCCTTTCCTGAGAACTGCCTATCATTATGGAAAGATTTACAACCTTGTGGCTGAACCAATGTAGTCAAGAGGCACCTGTCCTTTGCAAGTCCCAGTCCTATTGCCTATAACCATTATACCTTGCTTACTTTCCCATGCCTGTAACTCTTACTTTTCTACTTAATCTTTTTCCTTCTACCCAATATAAGCAGCTGGCTTATGGGGAGGGGCAGAGCAGATTTTTGTGGATGACCTGCTGCTTTTCCATACTGCCAGCATTATTGGAATAAACACTCATATATGACTCAAACCTGTCTCTGCTTAATTGGTTCAAGTACTGACAGGCAGCCCAGACCCATTGGTTGTCCAGTTACAATTTTAGATATTTTTATCACTCAATCTATATAATCACACAGTGAAGTAAGTACTATTATTAGCTCAGAGAAGTTAAGTAACTTGCCTCTTATGATGATTAATATCATGTGTCAACTCAATTGAGTCATGAGATTGCCCAGATACATTCTGGGTGTTTCTGTGAGGGTGATTTTGGATGACATTAACATTTAAATTGGTAGATTGACTAAAGCAGCTTTCTCTTCATCCTGTTGCTGGACCTTCTCCAATCAACTGAAGACCTAAAAGGAACAAAAGGCTGACTCCCCTGGGTTTGAGAAAATTCTCCTGCCTAATACAATCTTCAAACTAAAACATTGACTCTTCCTGGTTCTACAGCGACTTTCAGCATTTGGACTTGAACTGAGGCATCAGCTTTGCAGATTTCGGATTTGCCAGCCTCCATAATCTCATTAGACAATTTCTTATAATAAAACCTCTCTCTTCCTTCTCTCTCCACCTCTTCCTCTCTTTCTCTCTCTCCACATATGTATGTGTACATATAACATTTATGTATATAAAATAAGGATGTATCTTACTGCTTCTATGTCTATGAAGAACCCTGAATAATATAACTCACACAGGTAGTAAGTGTAGGAGCTTAGCCTTGAACTCAAGCTACTTGCATTCATTATCCTTATTAGAGCTTGTATTTTATTCTGCCCTCTGAAATAATACAGAATAATTATGGACTTCATCTTCATTTGAAAGGCTGACAAATTCTTACAAATAGCACTTGTATTCTCCCAAACACACCCTCATACCAAGTACACTTTTCTCCAAGGTAAAAATCCAAGTTCTCTTAATTCCTAATTTGACATGTTTTTAAAAACCCACTGTAAAATACCAGATATCAAGCTATATTACAAAGGCACTGTCTTCAAAACTGCCTGGTACTGGCACAAGAAAAGACATATAGACCAATGGAATAGAACAGAGAATCCAGAAATCGACCCAAGCCATTATGCTCAATTAATATTTGACAAAAGAGGCAAGAGCACACAATGGAGGAGAAAATAAACAAATGAGACTACATCAAAATAAAAAGCTTCTGCACAGCAAAATAAAGCCCATCAACAAAACAAAAAGAAAACCCACTGCATGGCAGAACATATTTGCCAATGTTATATCTGATAGGGACCTAATCTCCAAAATTTATATGAAACTCATACATCTTAACAAAAGGAAGATAAATAATCCAATAAAAAAGTGGGCAAATGACTTAAATAACACTTTTCTAAAGTGGACATACAGAAGGCCAAGAGACATATGAAAATATGCTCAAAGTCACTAATCATCTGAGAGATGAAATAAAAACAACAATGAGGTACCATCTCACACCTGTTAGAATGGCTATCATCAACAAATCAACAAATGACAAGTGCTGGTGAGAATGTGGAGAAAAAAGAATCCTCATGCACTGTTTGTGGGAATGCAAACTGGTGCAGCCACTGTGAAAAACTGTATGGAGTTTCCTCAAAAAATTAAAAATGGAACTCCCATTTGACCCAGTAATCCCATTTCTAGAAATATATCCCAAGAAATCAGAAACAGCAGTCAGAAAGGACATATGCACCCCTATGTTCATAGCAGCACAATTTACAATAGCTATGATTTGGAAGCAGCCTATGTGCCCATCAGCAGATGAGTGGATTAAAAATAAGTGGTACATCTACACAATTTTATACTATGCTGCTGTAAAAAACAAAGAACTCTTACCATTCACAGCAGCATGGATGGACATGGAGAGCATTAAGCTAAGCAAAATAAGCCAGTTGGAGAAAGATAAACATCACATGATCTCACTCATTTGTGGAATATAATGAACAACATAAACTGATGAACAAAAATAGACACAGAGACAGAGAAGCATCTGTGAAACTTCAGAGGGAATTCAGGGGATGGGGGTAGAGATCAACCCAAGGGCTTGTATGCATGCATATAAACATAATCAATGGACACAGACACTAAGAGGGTGAGGGCATGTACTGGGGGTGGAGGTGGCCTGGGAGAGGTCAATGGGGTGGGGGGAGAAGACATATGTAACACTATATGTAATAATTTAAACAATAAAGAATTAAAAAAAAACACTGTAAGTTGCTCCTACAAACTACCCTCACCAATGTTCTTATTAACAGGTAATATTCACAACTGGACATACCTGATATGCTCAAACCAAGAGAAACAGATTAAGATTACCACATCCTTTCATTTGATCATGATTTTCTTTAATGAAGTCTAATATTTTATGAGGTTATTTTTTGTGGTCCCATTAACCTTCCTCCATTTATTTACAATTTATGTTAATTCTATCCATTTCTACTTTTATTAACATCAACTAAAGTTTCTAGTCCCCCTTTGCCACCACCCCAAAATAAATTACTCTCCAGCAGTGTCTTTCTCATCTTACATTTATATGTTTTTTTCATTTCTTTATACTTTATTTTTTTAAATTTTGTTTTATTGCTAAAAGTATTACAAAGAGTATTACATATGTCTCCTTCCCCCCCCCCGACAATCCCCCTACCCCCAATGTCTTATGTCCATTGGTTATGCTTATATGCATGCATACAAGTCCTTTGGTTTATCTCTTACCCGCCCCTCCTGCCCCCCAACCCTCCCCAGCCTTCCTGCTGTAGTTAGACAGTCTGTTCGATGTTGCTCTGGCTCTGTATCTATTTTTGTTCATCAGTTTATAATAGTCATTATTAGCCATAAATGAGTGAGATCATGTGGTATTTTTCTTTCTCTGACTGGCTTATTTCACTTAGCATAATGCTCTCCAGTTCCATCCATGCTGTTGCAAATGGTAAGAATTCCTTCTTTTTTACAGCAGCATAGTATTCCATAGTGTAGATGTACCACAGTTTTCTAATCCATTCATCTGCTGAAAGGTGAAATACTGGGCTTCCATTTGTAAATGACAAAATTGAATTCTGTCCATACAACTATTTAGCAGTCAAGTCCAGAATTCAGCTCTTTTATTTTAACAGTATTTGATATATTATTCACCAATGGCACATTATTTTATAACACGACAATACATACCATTTTATTTTGTTCATTTAAAGGTAATTTGCATAAAAACCTATATACATTTAATATTTTTTCTTTGATTTATTATTTTTCCTATCTGGTTATCCTCTGGTATTTTTAGTACTTCTGAAATTTGTTACTTGATCTCTTTTGACAGTTTTAAAATATTGTTACCAATTAGTTTTTTCAAATATTACTTCTACCCAGTCTTTTTACTTCTCTCCTTTGCAAAATAAAATTCAATTTGTTAGAACTTCTCAGTATACCTTATATGATTTTACCTTTACATTTTTCTTTCCTATTTAAATCTGTTTTATTATCTATTGTGTTTGTCATTTTTGTTCTTTTATTCTTATGTGTCTAATTACTGCATTCAATTCCAAAGAGTCTACATTAATAATTGTCAAAATAATTTTAGGGCTTGTATGATTTTGTCTTCATCCAGGGAGGATTTATGTTTTCTTTCTGCAAGTGGCTTAACATATTAATGATTTCATATTGCCTCAATCTAATTTCCAAATATAAGTTACTTGAAGCCAAACTTCAGACCTTTTTATACTGATCTATTTCTGGTTCACATTTGCATCCAGGAGGTAAGCTTTTGATAGTACAATTTAAATCTTGGTGGCTTTCCCAGGGCACATTTATTTTTTGGCAGGTGCTGAACCCTACTTATAATTTTTGTCTCTCTAGATCTGAAAGACTGTCAAATTCTGCTCAGCTTCTCAATCACTTAGTAACTTCTTTGGAAAAAACTGGCCATAAATCTCAGCTCTCTTATCTGGTTTTTCTTTATCACTGAAAATATGGTTGATAATTTTCACTGTCTTGTGGCACTCAAATGACTTTAGATGACGTTTTTATTTTTAAAGATTCTCCTGCTTTTTAAGTTGACCTCAGAGAAAAGTCCAATACTCTTAAGAATACAGGTAAATTAATTTTTATATATGTGCATAATCATTTACAACCACCTACATCATTATACAGAATATTTCAATCATAACAGAAGACTCCCTCATGCCTCTTCCGAGTCACTAATGCCCTCAATTCTAACCTCTAGCACCATAGAGTAGTTTTGCCTATGCTTGAACTTAAATAAATGGAATCATATGATATTAAACCTTTTGTATCTTGCATATTTTACTCAAACATTGATCACTAAGATCATCTGTGTTGTAGCATGTAACAATTTATTATTT
Organism: Myotis daubentonii; assembly: GCF_963259705.1. NCBI lineage: Eukaryota > Metazoa > Chordata > Mammalia > Chiroptera > Vespertilionidae > Myotis > Myotis daubentonii. The sequence continues at coordinate 73,681,566 of NC_081861.1, read as the reverse complement.
TTTGTTGCTGTCCTATACTTAATTGTATGAATATATATGTTTGCTAATTCAGTCTATTATTGATGAAGGTATGGGCTATTTCTCAACCTTTTGGCTTTATAAATAAAGCCTTTATTTACATTTTATATATTTTCTCATGACAAATACAAATTTGTGTAGGATATGGAATTTCTGTGTCATAGTGTATATTTGTGTTGAAATTTAGTTCATTCCACTAAATAGTTTTTCAAAGTAATTGTACCTCTTTACACTCTCATGGGCAATGTATGATTGTGAAGATTTACATTCTCTCCAAGATTTTATATAAAATGTCTTTTTAAAAATATTTCTCTCTCTGGTGGAAGTGTAGTGGTGTTTTATTATGGTTTTAATTTCTATCTATCTGATAAGTAAAGAATTAAGCACTGTTCTTATGTTTAATAAACACTTGGAAATCCTCTTATTGATGTGTTTATGTGCTTGGCTCATTTTTATTGAATTAATTGGGGTGACATTGGTTAACAAAGCCATCCAAATTTCAAGTGCACAACTCAACAAAATATGATCTGCATGCTGTATCATGCTTCCATTGCCCAAAGTAAAGTCTCTTTCTGGCCCCATTTATCATCCCTTTGTCCTCTTTTACTTACCCAACCCCCTTCTTTCTATCACCACACTATTGTCTGTGTCTACATATTTTATATATGTGTGCTGTGTGTGTTTGCTTCCCCCTTCACCTTCTTTTATTCAGCCCCACAACTCTCCCTTCTGACAGCTATTAGTGTGTTCCATGTATCCATGCCTCTGTTTCTATTTTGTTCATTAGTTTATTTTGTTCATTATATTCTGCATATAAGTGAGATCATATGGCATTTGTTTTTCTCTGACTGAATTATTTCACTTAGCTTAATAATCTACAGTGTCATCCATACTCTCACAAAAGGTAAGATTTCCTTCTTTTTTATGGTCAAGTAATATTCCACTGTATAAATGTACCACAGCATTTTTTAAAAATCCTCACCTGAGAAAGAAGAAAGGGGGAGAGAGAGAGAAAGAAAGAGAGAGAGAGAGAGAGAGAGAGAGAGAGAGAGACAGAGAGAGAGAGAGAGAGGAGATAGAAACATTGATTGGCTGCCTCTTGTATACGCCCTGACTGGGGATTGAATCCATAACTTAAGAATGTGCCCCAAATGGGAATTGAACATACAACTTTTTGGTGCATGGGATGATGCTCCAACTAACTGGCCCACCTGGCCAGCACTACCACAGCTTTTTACTCACTCATCTACTGGTGGGCACTTGGGCTCTTTCCAGATTTTGGCTATTGTAAATAATACTGCAATGAACTCGTTTTGTTTATGTGGTGTATGACATTTAGTGATTTGCAGATATTGCATTGACCTTGTTTCCAAAGAATAAATCACACTTGATTGTGGTGTATTACCTATTTAATCTATTGCTGGTTCTGGTTTGCTAATGTTTTGTTGAGGATTTTAGTATCTATGTTCATCAGAAATATTGTTCTATAATTTTCTTCCTTTGTAATGTCTTTATCTGATTTTGAACTTAGCATTATTCTGGTTTCCTAAAAATAGCTTGAAAGGCTTCCCTCCTCTTGAACATTTTGGAATAGTTTGAAAAGTATAGGTGTTACTTCTTCTTTGAGTGTTTGGTGAAATTTGCCTATAAAGCCATCTTGTCCAGGACTTTTGGTCGCTGGGAGGTTTTTGTTTGTTTGTTTTTGTGTTTCTTTTTTAAATTACTGCTTCAATTTTATTAGTTTTAATATGTCTATTCAGGTTTTTAAATTCTTCTCATTCAATTTTGGAAGATTGTATGATTCTAGAAATTTTTTCCATTTTGACCATGTTGTCCAATTTGTTAACATGTAGTTGTTCATAGTCTTTTCTTACAATCTTCTATTTCCATGGTACCAGTTGTTCCTTCTCTTCTTTCATTTCTGATATTATTTATTTGGGTCCTCTCTTTTTCTTTATGAATTTGGTTACAGGTTTGTCCATCATTTTTATCTTTTTAAAGAATCAGCTCTTGATTTCACTGATCTTTTCTATTGTTTTTTTCAGCCTCTATGTCATTTATTTCCCCTATGATCTTTATTATTTCCTTCCTTTTACTTACTCTGAGCTTTGTTTTTTTGTTCTTTCTTTTAGTTCTTATAGGTATAGTGTTAGTTTATTTATTTGAGATTTTTCCTCTTTCTTGAGATAGGCCTGTAATGCTATGAACTTCCCTCTCAGGACTGCTATCTCTGTGACCCATAGATTTTGGTTTGTTGTGTGTTCATTTTCACTTATCTCCAGGTAACTTGATTTCTTCCCTGGTCTCATTGTAAATCCATTCATTTCTTAATAACATGTTATTTAATCTCCATATGTTTGAATGTATTTAGGTTTTTTATTGTAATTGCTTTCTAGATTCATACTATTGTGGTCAGAGAAGATGCTTGATATGATTTCAGTCTTCTTGAATATATTAAGACTTATTTTGGTTTATTTTTGAGAATGTTCCATGTGCACTTGAGAAAAATGTATATTCTGCTGCTTTGGGATTAAATGTTCTGTGAATATCAATTAAATCCATCTAATCCAATAACTGATTTAAAATCACTGTTTCCTTGCTGATTTTTTAGTCTTGAAAATCTATCCATTGATGCCAGCAAAGTGTTAATATCCCCTACTATGACTGTACTTCAGCCAACATCTCTCTTAATATCCACCAAGACTTTCTTTATATATGTAGGTGCTCCTATGTTGGGTGCATATAGGCTTACAATGTTATATCCTATAGTTGGATCAATTCCTTTAGAATTATGTAGTGAACTTCTTTGTCTCTTTTTATGGGCTTTGTTTTGAAGTTTATTCTGACTGGTATAAGTATTGCTAACCCAGTGTTTTGTTTTGTTGTTGTTGTTTTCTATTTTTTCCATCCCTTCACTTTCAGTTAGTGTGTATATTTTGTCATGAGATTGATCTCCTATAAACAGAATTTATATGGGTCATGGTTTCTTATCCATTCAGCTACCCAATGTCTTTTGATTGAATAATTTAATCCATTTACATTTAAGATTATTATTGATAGGTACTTGTTTATTACCATTTTATTCTTTATACCTATGTTCCTCTCTCTATGTATTGGCTCATTTTTTTAATGTGTCTGTCTTTCTCTTACTAATTTGTAGGAATTTCAAAATATATATTCTGATTATTTCTCTGTCAGATGACTTCATTGAAAACATCTTCTTTCACTGGGTTTCATGTTTATAAATCTTTTAATGATATCTTATGATATACAGAAGTTATTAACTGTAGGCTTCTGGTCAAGATGGCGACTTAGGTAATTTCAGTACTCAAATCCTCCCACAACCACATCAAAATTACAATTAAATTACAGAACAACTATTATTCAGAACTTCTTGAAATCTAGCTTAATGGAAGTCTTACAACTAGAGATTTAAAGAAGAAGCCACATCAAAACTGGTAGGAAGGGGTGAAGTTGTGGAACGGGCTGGTCCCAAACCCGCTTGTGACAGATAAAAAATGGTATAAATATCTGTTTTGAAGACAACTCCTGAGGAGTAAGGAGTCCCAGCCCAACACCCCGCCACCTACTTCAGGGTTATAGTACCAGGAAGAGAAGTCCCCAAAGCTTCTGGCTGGGAAAACCATTAGGGATTGTGGCTGAATGAGACAGAGTCCCAGGCAGTTCCTCTTGAAGGGCCAACACTCAGCCTTACTCTTACTGAACTCTAGCACTGGAGCAGTAGCTCAAAAGGCACTGTGAACATACCCCAAGGAGCTCATTTTTCTGTCATCAGGGTAAGTGCTAGAGGGTCAGCTCTCTGACAGACAAAAGTGCTAGCAAAAACCGTTGTGTCTTTCATGAGGCCACCATCTCCTACAGTGCTGACAGACAGGTGCCATATATGTCTCTATAAACCTGGCTCACACAGTTTGCCCCACCCTGGGAATTGCTTCAGACCTCACCCCACCTAACTTGTGGGCCCACTCAAGTTGTTACCAGTGGATTTTTCATACAAACTACTTGTCTTGGATCCTGTTGAGGCCTTTCCTAAAATCTTTCCACAAATTGCATAACTCTCACTAGGTGGTCCCAGGCTCAGCACTAGAGGCAGCTGGCCTTGGTTCACATCTTGGCTTCTTCTGGTCACCTTACAGCCCAGCACAAATATCATCCATATGAAGATTGCTCTGTGGCTTAGATTGGGTGTCCCCAGACAGAGTACAGGTGGTGACTGAACTTTCATCTTCCAGGAGGCCCCAGAACCAGTGCATCCAGTAGATAGTTTTAGACCAGGGCGACTTGTAACCCAACCACTTCCACAGTGACTCATGGAGATGACCCAGTGAACACCAAAGCCCCACTGAAGCAAGTCCTGCACATTAGAATTGGCTCCTGCATAGCAGCTCCACTGATGTAGTCACAGCCAGTCCTCACAACTGATCAGCCTGGGGGTCAATCACTCCCAGTGACTCCAAGAGAAATCAAGGCTCAACTGCAACAGGAAAGTGCACACAACCCACAGAGAAGCACACCTGGTGTGCCCAGCTCAAGTGAATAGGGAGGCTGTACCAATGGGCCCTACAGAACACCTACTACACAAGGCCACGATACTAAGTCTGAAAGACATAGAAGCTCTACTTAATACATAGAAACAAACCCAGGGAAGAATAAAAAATGTGGAGACAAAGAAACAGGTGCCAAATAAAAGCATAGGAGAAATCTCCAGAAAAAGAACTAAATAAAAAGGCACCAAACTACTAGATACAGAGTTCAAAACAATGGTGATAAGGATGCTCAAAGAACTTAGTAAGAAATTCAACAACATGAAAAAGGACAGAGAAACCATAAAAAAGAATGAATCAGAAATGAAAGATAGACGAACTAAAATGGAGAATAATTTATATGGAATCAAGAGCATAGTAGATGAATCCAGGAATCAAATCAGCAATTTGTAATATACGTAAGCAAAAATAAAACACCAATCAGAACAACAAAAAGAAAAAAAGAATCCAGAAAAATGAAGATAGTGTTAGGAGCCTCTAGGACAACTTTAAGGATATCAATATTTGTATCATGGGGGTGCTGGAAGGAGAATAAAGAAAGAAGAAATTAAAACTGTACTTCAAAAATAATGACAGAAAATTTTAACCTGGTGAGGAAATAGACACACAAATCCAGGAAGCACAGAGAGTCCCCAACAAGATTAACCCAAAGAGGCAGAGACCATGACACATCATAATTAAAATGCAGAAGCTTAAAGACTAAGAGAGGATCTTAAAAACAGCAAGAGAAAAAAAGTTAGTTAACTACAAGGAAGGTCCCATAAGACTTTCAGATGATTTCTCAACGGAAACTTTGCAGGCCAGAAAGGAGTGGCAAGAATATTCCAAGTATTGAAAAGCAATAACCTATTACCAAAATTACTCTACCCAGCAAATCTATTATTTATAAATCAAATAATTATAATTGGCTCCTGCATAGCAGTTCATATAAAGAGCTTCCCAGGGGAAAAAAAAAAGCTGAAGGAGTTCATCACCACCAAACTAGTATTATATGAAATGTTAAAGGATCTTCTTTAAGAAGAAAAAAAAAATTAAAAATATGAACAATGACCCTAGCTGGTTTTGCTCAGTATGTTATGGGTTGACTCAGCGAGATAGACCACAGACTCAGAATTTAAATTTAGGAACCTTTATTAAGCTGGCCAGCTGTCTGCAGTCTCAGCACTCTGCCGAAGCAAAGGCGGAACTGCAGCAATGACTGCAAGCGTTACAGCCTATTTATTTGCAAAAACTACAAAGTTACAAAGCCTTGTTCATGCAATTTGTTCCCGACACAGTATAGCATTATCACCTTCCTATCTATGTTCTCCGGGAACAGAGAGCACAGTATATTGAGGAGGGACCATGAGACCATATCTCAAGGCCTGACCTGATGTCAGTACCTTCCTATCTGTCTGTTCCAGGAACAGACAGTACAGCGCGCCCCGATATGCAGCCCAGTACATTCCCTACTGGTCTTAATTGGGAATCAAATCTTTGATTCAGTGTCCTCCTCTAAGATTTTGGAGTATTGGGTGTATAAAACCATTAACTTTACAGCCTGTATTTGATTTTGTATGAAATTGAGGAGGCATCTGGCAATGCAGGGGACAAATATGAGCCCTAGGAGGAGCAGAACGACTGGTCCTGCCAAGAAGGAGAGCAGGGTAGTTAGCCAGGGGGACCAGGAAAATAAATTCTCATACCAATTGCCTTCAGCCTTTCTAGCCTCTTCTCGGTCAGCCAGCCGTTTTCGCAGCTGGCTAAGGCTTTCCCTGATCACCCCGGAGTGGTTGGTGTAAAAACAGCAAGACTCCCCAAGAGCCAGACAGAGGCCTCCCTGCTTCAGGAAAAGCAGATCTAGGCCTCGTCTGTTTTGTAATACTACCTCTGCAAGTGAACCAAGGGAGTCCTCCAGTTGGCTAACAGAATTTTCGAGAGAGCTTAAATCTTGATCTACCTGCCTACTTAATTCTTTATAATTCTGGTGGCCGGTTGCTAGGGCGGCTGTTCCAACGGTTGTGGACCCTGCTAGTCCTATTCCCATAAGGAGGGGGACTAGGATGGGGGCCCTTTTAACCCTTCTGGGTTCAAGGTTTAAATGTTCTCAGCCCCCTTCTCCCGAATAGTAATATACCTGTGGGAGGATATGAGTTAGAATGCATAGTCCAGGGTTCATCAGATTCTGGAGGACTGGAGAGAAGATGCAAGGGGTTATACCAGTTGTACATGCTCACCAATTCCCCTTCGGAGCTACTAAGTAGGTGGGGGTCTCTCCTGTGTAATTCTTTGGAAGTATGATAGATGAATTACATAGACCTGTATAGGTGGAACTGCTAAGGGGGTAGTTCATAGGGTACACACAAGTCCCGGGGTTTAAGATGTCCCCAAGAGTCAGTCCTTGGTGTTTGTGTCCCCACATACACAGTCCGTCTGGCAGACTTTCTGCCGAAAGGTTCCTGATGGCAGAAGCGTCCTTCCCGAGCTGGGCCCCTGCCCCTATCCCAACATAATAAGGGGGTTCAGGGTTGAGGCACAGTCAGCAATCCATGGTCAGGTTTGGGGAGGTGCGAATTAGGAAAGAAAACATTAAGTCCAAGGTGCCCAGAAGCTTCTGGTTTGGTTTTCCTGCGCCTGTATCCAAAAGCTGCCGTAGGTCCCCAAGGGCTGGTGAGGTCGTGGCTGCAGGTGGAGTAGGGCTGGGGCTCCCAGAGCTTTGTGACCCAGGGGAACCAGGAGGTTTAGCTGGGGCTGGGTGCTGTGGAAGGCTCGGCCTCTCTGGCTTGTCTAGGGGACGCAATGGGCCAATCGGGTTGAACCGCCGGGGAAGAGTCTGGCGTTGAATGGTGAAGAGCTGGCCAGGGTCTTGACCGCTTACATAGAGTCTTAGTCCCCACGTCTTTCGCCCTTCCCATTGGTCAGTCCACCAGGCGAGAGGCATGAGGAGGACGGGGTTACAATTTCTGATCGTGCAGTTCTTCTTCGGGGCCCCAGGTCGTACCTCTCTGGTCAGACGGAGGAGTTTGTCGGTGGGAGGTTTTTTCCATGGGGCTAGGGTCTCACAACCCCAAGAGGCACAATAGAAGTCACCCTCTCCTCCACAGTTACTACCCCCTTCCCGGGGGCAGACATAATGTCGAGTGTGCCACAATTCTTGCTTTAGGGCTAGGTCTCCACACCCGTAACCCCTGGCTTTGGTGACACGGGGATGGCCCCCTGAGCCATACCCAGTTGATGCAGTTTTGCTATGGGAATTTCCCCAGTTTTCTTCAAACAGTTTACAGAGATCTGTCGGGATGACAGGCGCCCCTGTTCCAACAACAGAGCCTATAACAGTCCCATCAATAGTACATGTGACTTCCCAAGAGTAATTTCTGGCCGAATGGGGATTTCCCATTCCCGGCTGCAGGCAGATGAGGAGAGTTAGGAAGAACACCGAGTGAGTCTGACCTTCAACGGGTCTCCGGTCTTCTGGACCCGCCATCCTTCGACGCTGTCGTTCGTTTTCTTAACCTGCATACGATGGATCCAGTGCCTCTTTCCTGCGACTTTGATGGCGGTTGGAGTGCTCAGCACTACCTGGTAGGGTCCATCCCATCTAGGTTCCAGGCTGCCAGGGTCTTGACGCTTCACCCAAATGAGATCTCCCGGAGAGAAGGCAGGCTGTGTTGGACTGGATCGCAGCACGTCCTCCTCCCGTACGGGTCTCACCACCCGTTGTGCCGACGAGGCACTGCTCTGCAAAGCCTGTAAGGACTTAAGCAAATTTCGGGTAGAAAGTCGGGCAAGCTCTTCCTCCCTTAGGCGGGGAAGAAGAGGTGGTGGCCTGCCAAACATAATTTCAAAAGGGGTGAGTCCCTTTATGTATGGAGTGCACCTAGCTCGGAGGAGAGCAAAAGGAAGGAGACTTACCCAGTTTTCGCCAGTCTCTAATTTTAACTTAGTTAATGTTTCCTTTAAGGTCCGATTCATCCTCTCTACCTGTCTAGAACTCTGTGGCCTATAGACACAATGCAATTTCCAGGTAACCCTCAGGGCCTTAACTATGGATTGTGTAACTTTGTCGATGAACACTGGGCCATTGTCGGACCCCATGTATAGTGGCAGGCCAAACCGGGGGACAATTTCAGTGAGGAGTTTTCTAACTACTACCTGTGCTGTCTCTGGCTTGGTTGGGTATGCCTCAGGCCAGCCAGAGAAGGTATCAATGAAAGACAGCAAGTATTTATACCCTCCTTGTCCTCCTGGTTCTTGGTGAAGTCCACTTCCCAGTGTTATCTAGGGTTCTGTCCTTGGAATCACTGTCCCGGCGCGGCCACAACAGGGGGCCCTTGGTTTACCCGTGCACACACTTGGCACCTCCTAGCCACATCTTGGGATATTTTTCTGGAGCCCTGGGATGTAAAATTCTCTTCCCAGTAGTTCTGATAGCTTCGTTCCCCCCAGGTGGGTGCTCTGGTGGGTCTGGGAAGCGATGGTCCGCCCCAGGGCTTCTGGCACTATAGGCCTACCATCTGGCAGGATTAGCCATCCAGCCTCTCCTTCCTGGGCCCCTAGTTTCACAGCTAGCCTCTGCTCCCCCATCACATAAGTAGGCTTCTCTGGGAGCCTTCGTGCTGGCAGGGCTACGAGAACTTCTCGGGGCCCTACTGGTCTTTTAGCCACGTCCTTGGCGGTTTGGTCTGCAAGTCGATTTCCCTGTGTTTCGGGACTATCACCCTTCTGGTGCCCTCGGCAATGAATTACTGACACTTCTTTTGGCCCCCATATGGCTGCCAGGAGGTTAAGTATCTCAGAAGCATTTTTAATGTCCTTTCCTCCTGAGGTCAGAAGGCCTCTTTCCTGATATAGGGCCCCATGCACGTGTACAGTGGCGAAAGCATACCGACTGTCTGTGAAAATGTTCACTCTTTTTCCTTTTCCCCACCAGAGGGCCTGAGTGAGTGCTATAAGTTCTGCCTTTTGGGCTGAGGTGCCTCGTCCTAAGGCCTGTGCCCAGAGAACCTCCTTTTGTGTCTCCACTGCCGCCCCCGCATACTGGGTACCTTCCTCTATGAAGCTGCTCCCGTTGGTGTAGAGGGTCTCATCTGGATTCTGCAGGGGCTGGTCCACAAGGTCCTCTTGGAGGGAAGTGAGGGCAGTCAATGTCTCCTGGCAGTCATGCAAAGGGAGCTCTGCCTCCTCGTCAGGGAGGAGTGTGGCCGGGTTTAAGGCAGCTGTTTTCAGGAAGCTGACTCGTGGTGGGTCTAGCAGTAACACCTGGTACTGGGTAATGCGGGCGTTGGACATCCATCTCTCTGGGGGACTCCTTAATAAGGTCTCAACTGCATGCGGAGGAACTACTTGGAGATTTTGGCCAAAGGTTAGCTTTGAGGCTTCCTTTACCAGGAGGGCGGTGGCTGCAATGGCTCTCAAGCAGTTGGGCCATCCCGAGGCCACTGGGTCAAGTCTCTTAGAGGGATAAGCTACGGGGTGATTCCATGGTCCTAGGGGTTGTGTGAGGACCCCTTTCGCCACTCCTTTGTTTTCAGCTACATATAGCTGAAAGGGTTTGGTTAGGTCTGGCAGGGCGAGTGTCGGGGTGCTTACCAGGGCTTCTTTCAGTCTTTTATAAGCCTCTTCTTCCTTTTCTGTCCAGACCAGGGCAGCCTCCTTTCCCCCCGTTGCAGAGTATAGTGGTCTTGCAATTTCTGCAAAACCTAGTATCCATAGCCTGCAATAACCCACTTCCCCGAGGAACTCCCAGACTTGCCTTTTGGTGGTAGGCCTGGGGATTGACAAGATGGCCTTTATTCTGCTACTGGATAAAGTTCGCCTACCCCCTTCTATGTTGTAACCCAAATATGTTGCTCGGGCACTGCATAGCTGAGCTTTCTCGGTTGAGACCCGATACCCCAAATGATCTAGGGTGGTCAGCAACTCTCGAGTGGCCTGTCTATAGTCCTGTTCCTCCTCCGTGGCCAGTAGGAGGTCGTCTACATATTGGAGCAGAGTCACCCATGGATGGTCCTGACGGAACTCCTGGAGGTCTTGGTTTAGGGCCTCATCGAACAGAGTGGGTGAGTTCTTAAACCCTTGTGGCAACCTAGTCCAGGTTAACTGTCCAGACTCTCCCTCTGTCGGGTCCACCCACTCAAAGGCGAAAATAGATTGCCTCTGCTTTGCCAGGGGAAGGGAGAAAAAGGCATCCTTTAGGTCTAAAACAGTATAGAACTGGTGTTCTGGCTTGAGGAGGCTGAGAAGAGTGTAAGGGTTCAGAACCGTGGGATGGATAGTCTCAACCCTCTTGTTTACTTCCCTGAGTCCTGCACCGGCCTGAAATCCTCAGTCCCTGGTTTCTGTATTGGCAACAGGGGAGTGTTCCAAGCAGATTGGCAAGGAATCAAGATTCCAGCCTCTTTCAGCCTCTTAATGTGCTTGGCGATTCCCACTCTCGCCTTCTGGCTCATTGGATATTGCCGGACTCTGACTGGGGTGTTAGTGCTGGTTAGCTGGACTACAATTGGAGGCCGGTGTTTAGCTAACCCTGGCGGATTGTCCTCCGCCCAATCTCCCAGGATAGCCTGTCTTAGTTGTTGGAGATAGGCATCTGAGGAGACTTCCCCAGGCTCCTCCTCATGTAGTAAATATTCCTCCTGTAAGGGCAATGTCAGAAGATAGATCGCCGCAGTCCCTGGGTCTTGCAACTTGACCTCTGGCCCTGGCCCTTCAAAAGAGATTGTGGCCCGTAATTTACTCAGCAAGTCCCGGCCTAGCAGAGGGTAAGGGCACTCTGGCATTACTAGGAATGTGTGGGTCACTGAACCGTTTCCTAGGTCGATGATCCGACCTTTAGTCCATGGGTAGGATTTCACTTTTCCAGTTGCCCCTTTGATGGGGATTTTGGTCTTAGAGACTGGACCCACTGGCTGTTGCAGGACAGAGAAGGTGGCTCCCATGTCCACAAGGAAGTCCACCTTTTGGCCCCCCACTGTCAAAGTTATCCTGGGCTCTTGGGGGCCAGCTGAGCCCTGACAACCCTAATCCACCTCCTCCACCAGCACGGGAGTCGGTTCCCCCGAATGTTCAGGGCACTCCCTTTTCCAGTGTCCTTCCTTGTTGCAAAGTGCACACTGATTTCTTCCAAGCCTGGGTTGGACTCCTTTTCTCCCACTAGGCTTTCCTTTATTCTTATTGTCACTCCGGCCCCTTGGGCCTTTTTCCTCGTTTAGGGCCAGGAGGACCTTGGCCATCAGGATGTTTAAACCTGCCGTCGGGTCCTCCCGATTGTTAAAAACCTTCTGGGCTATCTCAACCAACTCAGAGATTGATTTCCCCTCAAAGCCTTCTAACTTCTGCAATTTTTTTCTAATATCTGGGGCCGACTGCGAAACAAATGCAACAATGACAGCCCTCCGATTTTCTGGGGCATCAGGGTCAATGGGGGTATACACCCGATAGGCCTCGCACAGCCTCTTCAGGAAAGCTGCCGGGCTCTCGTTAGGCTCCTGGACTGTCTCTGTCACCTTAGAGAGGTTTGTGGGTCTCCGAGCAGCAGCTCGGATGCCCTCCAATAGACTCTGGTTATACCAATCGAGAGCCTCCTTTCCCCTCTCACTATTGGGATTCCAGTCAGGTTGCCTGGAGGGAAACACAGCCTCTAATCTATCTTGGTCAGAGGTAGGCTGCCCATCTGGGCCCAGTACAAATCTCCTCCCTTCCGCCTTGACACACTCTCTCTCTCCTCCGAAGTGAAAAGAGTTTGCATCAACTGTTGGCAATCATCCCAGGTAGGTTGATGGGTAAAAAACACAGACTCTAAAAGAGAGATTAACCCCTGTGGGTTCTGGGAGAAAGAAGGATTCTGGTTCTTCCAATTGTACAGGTCACTGGTAGAAAAGGGGACATAGACCATGAAAGGTTGCCCATCTGGACCCAAATCTAAAGGGCCTGCCTGCCGTAGTGGCAGCATAGGAACTGCAGGACTGGCGGATGCTGCTGGGTCCTGCAGGTTCTTCCCCTCTCTCTCTCTCCATATGCTGTCCCTTGCCTAGTGTGAGGAGGGGAGAATGAAGCCAGGTCCTGGACTGGTGTTTTCGGAGGAAAGGAAACTGGCTGTGGAGGAGGCAGAGGTTCCGGGCCAGGGTCTTTAGCCACCGCCAGGCCGGCCGGTGGGGAAGCATATGGGGGAGGCCTGACCTTGGGGAGTGCCTCCTCACTTGAATCCTGGAGAACAGGGGGAGTCTTGTCCTTCTGGGCCGAAGCCAAGAGGACTGTCTGTGTCTGTTCCAATTTCCTTTTCTTATTCTGACAACTCTTTAACCACAACTCTTTAACCATTTTCAGCCAAAATATCGACCCACACTTGAATATAGGGAATTTGATTGGGGTGACCCTGCTGGCCATAGACAACATGGTGAACCTGAAAAGCGGTGGTTAAATCATAAATCCCTACGTTCGGCCATCCCACCTGGAAAGTGGGTTGCTCTCATTCACAGAATTTCTGCAAATCAAAAGCATTAACATCATATCCGTAGTCTCCGGCTCTCTTCTTGAAGTCCTGAAAATTCTTAAGAATACATTGCAGCGGGGTGCACACAGAAGCAGACGACGACCCTTGACCCATTTTGACAACAAACACCAAACAACAAATATCAGACAGACAAACACTAGACAGACAAACCCGGTGCAGCTTAGAGCCGCACCAACCAGGACCCCGGCCACCGTCGTGGCCGCGGGTCAGGACCAGGAGTAGCGCTGCGTCCAGCCCTCCATATAGGTCCTTCTGTGGGATGTCCCAATTCCTGTTTAACAACCGGTCCTTACCTCTCTCGAGAGTCCAGGTGGCTCGGTTTCCGAATTGAAAGTTTTTGGTGGACTGGAGGCCTCCTTGGTAGTCGTTCTCCACAGGTGTGGGGTATCTTGCTGAGCGCCCCGGAGACAGGTGGGGGAGAGTCACCTGCCTTGAATAGGGGGTCCCTCTCACCCCTGCAGGGGGAGAGCCTCCTGCCTTAAATAGGGAGTCCCTCTCCTCCCTGCCGGGGGAGAGCCTCCAGCCCTAAATAAGGGGTCCCTCTCACCCCTGCCGGGTATCTCGCTGGGGCCTCCAAATGTTATGGGTTGACTCAGCGAGATAGACCACCGACTCAGAATTTAAATTTAGGAAGCTTTATTAAGCTGGCCAGCTATCTGCAGTCCCAGCACTCTGCCGAAGCAAAGGCGGAACTGCAGCAATGACTGCAAGCGTTACAGCCTATTTATTTGCAAAAACTACAGTTACAAAGCCTTGTTCACGCAATTTGTTCCCGACACAGTATAGCATTATCACCTTCCTATCTATGTTCTCCGGGAACAGAGAGCACAGTATATTGAGGAGGGACCATGAGACCATATCTCAAGGCCTGATCTGATGTCAGTACCTTCCTATCTGTCTGTTCCAGGAACAGACAGTACAGCGTGCCCCGATATGCAGCCCCGTACAAGTAGATAGAGCATCAACCTGTGGACTGAATGGTCCTGGGTTAAAGTCTTGTCAAGGGCATGTACCTCGGTTGCAGGCTTCTCCCCAGCCCTGGCCCTGGATGGGACGTGTGCAGGAGGCAACCAATTGATATATTTCTCTCACATTGACGTTTCTCTCTGTCTTTCCCTCTGTCTTCCACTCTCTAAAAATAAATGGGAAAATATCCTTGGGTGAGGAGTAAAAAAATATATATTATAAAAAAATATATATATATATACCATAAAATGGCAATAAATATGTATCTATCAACAATTACTCTAAAAAAACAAAATAAACAAGCAGAACAGAAACAGACTCATAGATACAGAGAACACTTTGACGGTTAACAGATGGGATGGAGGTTGGGAGGATGGGTGAAAGAAGTGACAGGATTAAGAAGAACAAATTGATTGTTACAGAATAGTCATGGGAATGTTAAATATAGCATAGGGAATATAGTCAATTATCTTATATAATAATAGACAAACATGGTGATTGACCATACCATTGGCTAATCAGCATGATATGCAAATTAACATCCAACAAAGATGGCAGCTAATTTGCATACTGCAGGCAGGGTGGGACAGTGTGAGTGCGAGCTGCCATCCAGGCCCCGTGTGCAACCCCAGAAGCCACCTGCCTGCTGCCTGTGATGGATCTGATCCTGGGTCTCATGTTGGCCTCAGAAGCCCCAGAAGCTGCCTGATATGGCAGTAACTCTATCATTAAGCTCTCTAAAAGTCAGTGGCATAAATGCACCAATTAAAAGACAGATTATGAGGGTGAATCAAAAACAAAACCCACTTTAAATATAAAGACACATATAGATTAAAAGTAAATGAATTAAGCTGCAGCCTGTTTAGCCCAGTGGATAGAGCATTAGCCCATGGACTGAAGGGCCCCAGGTTCAATTCCAGTCAAAGGCATGTACCTCAGTTGCTGGCTTGATCCCCAGTCCATATCAGAGCATGTTCAGGAGGCAACCAATCAATGTGCCTCTTCCTTTCCCTTCACTCTCTCTAAAATTCAATGGAAAAATATCCTTGGGTGAAGATTAACAAAAACAAAGTAAATTAAGTAACATTAAAGGGATTATAAGAAAAATATATTCCAAATTTTGTTATTTGTATAATGGTTATGTTTAAATTATTAACACCTAAGAAATTGGATGAAGGGTACATATAATATGCTGTAGTGTTTTATAGGTTTTTTTACATGCATGAGATTATTTCAAATTAAAATATTAAAAAAATAAAAGTTAATAAAATATTAATTGAAATGTATCTACATTACATGAAAAATCTCCTAATTGCTTCTAGCATAATTTATTAAATTGTGCTAAAATTTACAAGGGTTCAATTAAAGGATACCTTAATTCTAAATGATATAATAGAAAATATATAATAGTGCAGTTATGAGCACTTATTTGAAAATAAATATTTAAAGAAGTGAATTTAAAGAAGGGATTAGCCAAAGAAAAAATATGCACAACCCATGGACACAGACAACAGTATGGTGATGGCCAGAGAGAAGTGGGGGTCAAGAGCTGGGTAGAAAGGGGCAAAAGGGGGGAAATAGGGACATCCTATATCCTATCTAATAATAGACAAATATGGTAATTAACCATACCTCCACTACGCTTCCCATTGGCTAATCAGGGTGATATGAAAATTAACTGCCAACCAAGATGGCGGCTGGCAGCCAGGCAGCTGAAGCGAACATGAGGCTTGGTTGCCCCAGCGATGGAGGGAGCAAAGGTTCCCTGCCTGTGGCAGCCTGGCCCTGAGCTGCACTCTAAGAAACAATGTTGCAATTATAGAAGCTAAACAAACCCCAGGTACCTGCTTTCAGCCAGCCGGCTTCGGAGCTGGAGCCACAACAGTGTTTCAATTACAGAAGGTAAATAAATGCCAGAATAAAAAAATAAAAATAAGAGAGCCTGGGAGCTTCAGTTGCAGGCTTGGCCAGCCTGAAAACAGCCATCAGCACCTCATCCAGGCTGGCCAGGCACCCCATTGGGGATGCCCTTCGAAGGGGGTGCGGGCAGCCTGAAAAAAGGCTTCAGGTCCTCATCCAGGCTGGCCAGGCACCCCAGTGGGGACCCCCACCCTTAAGGGGGTGCAGGAAGCCTGAAAACAGCCATCACCACCTCATCCAGGATGGCCAGGCACCCCAGTGGGGACCCCCACCCTGAAAGGGGTGTGGGCAACCAGAAAACAGCCATCAGCCCCTCATCCAGGCTGGCCAGGCACCCCAGTGGGGACCCCCACCTTGAAGGGGGTGAGGGCAGCCTGAAAACAGCCATCAGCCCCTCATCCAGGCTGGCCAGGCACCCCAGTGGGGACCCCCACCCTGAAGGGGGTGCGGGAAGCCTGAAAACAGCCATCAGCCCCTCATCCAGGCTGGCCAGGCACCCAAGCGGGACCCCCACCCTGATCTGGGACACCATTCAGGGCAAACCAGCCGGCCCCCACCTGTCCACCAGGCTTCTATCCTATTTAGTAAAAGGGTAATATGCAAACTGACCCTAACAGCAGAACCACTGGGAATGACTGGTCACTATGACATACACTGATCACCAGGGGGCAGGTGCTCAATGCAGGAGCTGCCCTCTAGTGGTCAGTGTGCTCGCACATGGGGGAGCTCTGCTCAGTCACAAGCCAGGCTGACAGCTGCCAGTACAGCGGTGGTGGTGGGAGCCTCTCCTGCCTCCTCAGCAGCACTAAGGATGTCCGCCTGCAGCTTAGGTCTGCTCCCCGCTGGCAAGTGGACATCCCCCTATGGCTGCTGGGCTGCCAGAGGGATGTCTGATTGCCAGCTTAGGCCCAATCCCCTGGGGAGCAGGCCTCAGCCACCCGATGGTCATCCCCTGAGGGGTCCCAGACTGTGAGAGGGTACAGGCTGGGCTGAGGGACCTTCTCCTCCCCCCCCCCCCGAGTGCACAAATTTTTGTGCACCGGGCCTCTAGTAATAATAATAAAAGGCTAATATGCAAATTGACTGAACGGCAGAATGACTGGTTGCTATGATGCACACTGGCCACCAGGGGGCAGACGCTCAATGCAGGAGCTTCCCCCTGGTGGTCAGTGCACTCCCATATGGGGAGCGCCACTCAGCCAGAAGCTGGCTCATGGCTGGCCAGCGCAGAGCTGGTGGGAGGAGCCTCTTCCACCTCCGTGGCAGCACTAAGAATGTCCAACTAACAGTTTAGATCAGATCCCTTTGGGGCCTAAGCCTTTAGTCGGACATCCCTGAGGGCTCCCTGGCTGCCAGAAGGATGTCTGACTGCAAGCTTAGGCCTGTTCCCCCGGGGAATGGGCCTAAGTAGACAGGTGGACATTCCCCAAGGGGTCTTGGACTGTGAATGGGTGCAGGCCGGGCTGAGGGACCCTCCCCCCCCCCCCGAGTACACCATTTTTTGTGCACCGGGCCTCTAGTATTCTAATAACTATGTATGTTGTCATATGGGTACAAGATTTACGGGGAGCATGACTTAGTAAGTTATATCATGTCTGATCACTGGGATGTACACATAAAACTAATATAATATTGTATATCAACTGTAATTGAAAGAATTGAAAAATAAAAAAAAATGTTTTAAAATAAAGAAATGTTTAGTTCTCTTACTAGGATTGAGTGATAAATAAAAAATCATGGTTTTATTCAAGTTCTTAGGATAAGCATTCCATTTTGTGCATGCCTGAAGCCATGTATCTTCTTTCTGGATATTAAAATATAAGCCCTCAGTCCTAGGTTTAATAGCAACTAGGGCAGTTGAAGTATTCAACTTCATTTTCTCTTCTGGCATTGATTTTATTCCTGTTTCTAGAACTTGGGAATTTCTTTTTTTCAAGATTTGTTATGAATTTTGTAAAATATATTTATCATAGCCTTTTTTGTTTTAGCAGAAGAGGAATCAGTATCACTTCATATGATCATGGATTAGAATACTACTTTTGTAGTTTATAAAGAACTAGTATATTTCTAAAGTCTTATAGCTCTTACAATAATAAACCAACTATTTATTGAAATTATAATTCAGCTAATAATCAAGAAATTAAATGTAAAAAATATTTCTATATTAGTAAAATAGCACCTCATCAGAAGCTTTTAAAATCATACCATCCTGTATCTACATGTGATGTTTATAACTACAAAAAGGTTCTGTGGAAAGTTCCTAACAATGAGGAAACATAATAACTAATAAAAGTAAGATTTTCCCAAAAGTAGCATGGCCTATCACCAACTGGAAATGTAATTTCTTTGTATCTATTGATAGAAGTGCATCTGCAAATGGTGACACATAAACTTCTGCATTAAATACTGTCAATTATTACATTAATTTAAAAATACATGAAAGAACACGGTAATCTAATTAATTGCACATTCTGGAAGGAATCTGGAAGCCTCAGTGGAGGTGCTATGTGAATTGTATTTTTCTAATAGGTGGCACATTACTTTTTTTTACTATTAATGTATTAAGACATTTAATACATTTTTCAAATTTTCATTTCAAGTACTTTTATCAATTTGAATCACACATATAAATATGAGCATTATTTTTTAGATAGTCCATTTGCAAGGAAGATGAATCAGCCTTCTACTGAATGGTGTTCACTGTTTCTAATTAACAATTTACATCAAGGATTAAAACATATTATGCCAAATAGACAGCACTTTTAGGCATCTGGCAAGCTAAACAGAAACACAAAGTTTGCTAAGTTTTAATTATTTTTCTAATATTTTATCAGCATGTTACTACATAGGATTAGGAAAAATTAATGTAACACTTCATGTGTATTTAATCTCTATGTTAATATGTTCATGAATTAGTTAATATATTTTAGATAATGAGAAAAGATGCTTTAAGGGCTTTTTGTTCTGTCATATTTGTGGTTTTAAAAAAACAATTAATTTAACTCACTTGGGTCTCAATTGAGTGATAGTTGTCCCAAAATGGCCTTAACTACATTTGTAACATGTTCAAATGAGCCATCCACTATTCTCCAGTCTTAGGTTATCTAAAAAATAACTTGGCTTTTTCCTCAGGATTAAGAAGGAATTGCATAGCATATGTAGAATCAACAAAAGTGGCTGAAAGCTTAAAATGCATTCTAATTACTGCTTCATTTTTCCATTACAATATCAATTTGATAGAATAGTGAAATTTCCAATCTTTCAGGTGAATATAGTATTTTTGGTAACCTTTTATTGTAAAGCTTCTCAACTTTGAATATCTATGAATGTTTTAAAAAGGAGAGAAAAGAAACACATTAGTGGAGATAGGAGGCCATCATTTAACAGCCCAGAAACATATAATGAACAACATAAACTGATGAACAAAAACAGATCCAGAGAAAGAGAATCATCCATCACACCATCAAACCTCAGAGGGCAGGTAGGGGAGGGTGGGAGTAAGGGGAAGAGATCAACCAAAGGACTTGTATGCATGCATATAAGCCTAACCAATTGACACAGACACCAGGGGAGTGAGGGCAAGAGTGGGGGGTGGAGGGCAATGGGGGGATAAGGACACATATGTAATACCTTAATCAATAAAAAAGAGATGTTTTCAAAAAATATATATATACAACACTGATATTAATTTATATTGTTTTTTTCTTTTCCTGTATTTTGCCAGAAGGCAATGATAGAAAAGAACAAAAAGTAATAAATGAGTTGTAAACAAGTCTGGTGTCTAGTCCTTATTCTAGTATTATATATATATATATATATATATATATATATATATATATATATATATATCTGGAAAGTGTTTGGAAACTTGATTAAATAATTTCTGATTAACTTTAGCCCTAAAGTAATAAATACTCATTATTAGAGGCCTAGAAATTTTGAAAATTTATTATGGTCACAACCCGAATTAAAATTCAAGGATAAGTTTTTATGATTGACAACTATAACTATTTTAAAAAATAAAAATTAAATGTTTTTTATTATAGTGCATAAATACAACAGGAAAATACAGTTATATATTACTTTTCTGGAACTCATTGAATAATATGGCACCATGTAAGTTAAACTTTTAAAAACAAAGATATAATATAGTGAATAATTATTGAAAGAATTGAACCTTTAAAAGCTGGATATTTTAGAACCATTTGTAGTTACTATTTAGAACACTTGACAGATGCAACGTGCTAAGTATACTTATTGTTCAATGTAAACATTTGCATAATAAATTAAAAAGATTTGATAGAGAATTATTAGGACAAATTATATAACATTGATTGGTGACCTGCCATGTTTTTCAGCTCTTCAAAATCAATGACTACAAAATTAAAATTCTTTTCCCACATAAGCTTAGTACATTTTATGAAAACTGGTAAATTCAGAGTTCTAGAAAAGGCTACAAATACAAAAATGAGCAATAAATACAATCACTCTCAGAAAACCCAATTGAAAATTTAATTAAATAATTTTCTCCTTATTACTTAGCTTAATATTTTCTATTCTCTAGAATACTTTCATGCTGCCTGTTCTGTATAGAAAATAAGTTACTGATAAGATTTTTAAATCCCAACAAGGTTGTGTTGAATCATTTGCAAAAATTATTATTTCAGCCAATTTCTCCTCTTATCTGTCTACAGAATGGGATGCTGGAAGTAGTCTTATATGAAGTCATGATGAAATGATCACAGCCCTTGCAAATTTCAGGCAGAGAGAATTTATGTTAGATCACTGCCCATACATAATGCTAAGCACACTGGACCCTAAAACTGTGTCTGGAACAAGTTGCCGGCCACTCTGCTACATGCAGAACAGTTCTCAGTCCATTGGCCAAGAAGAGTTTAGTTCTGTTAGCTTTGAGATGGTGTGAAAAATGTCCAGCTGGCACATATAACAGAAGAGCAATGAGAATTTATTTTCTTTTGCCTCTAGAACAAAATCCGGGAGAAAATGGAAAATAATTTTTAAAATACTCTGTTGTGTATATGTATGTGCTTGCATATGTGTGTGTAATCTTCTTTGTTTTTGTACTCTACTTATGAAAAAATAATGCTATAGGCTATCTACTTATATAAAAACCATGGGTGGTGTTCATCACAACCACAAGCGCAGGACCAAGCAGAAGGAAGTCAGTCCTGCAGGCGTTGTCTTGGCAACAGCTGTGCCCTCTCCCGAGCTGTTTCCCGGAGCTGTTTCCTGTAAGGGCGGGGTTTGAGGCAGGAACCCGCCCTAAGAGCGTGGAGGCATATCTTTATAAAGTGTGCCATGTCAGCACAGCCAAGGGTGAATCTGAGTGGGGGCGGCTGAAAGACTTAGAAAAGGCAGACAAGAGAATGAAAGCCAAGTCTTGGTGGGATGCTGCTTCTCTGAAAGACAGTGACCACGCCCACAGCCATGCCTTTATTTTATGGCAGATGCTATGAGGCAAAGTAAGGGCGTGACCAAGTTGTTTACAACATTCTCCTGGGTTTCAATCCTACTCAACTACATGCACCTGAACTCTATCAAGCCAACATCACTCAGGCACGTGGGGCCACGTGTTTGGACCATAGGTTCAAGTTTACAACTATAGCTGTTGGCTATAATTGTGCTGGGAGGGCCCTGCCCTCCAAGCTGGGACTTGCACATGGCAATGAGAGGACTGTGCCCTCTCATCAGTCCAAGGTTTGAACCTGTCCAAAACACTGTAGCAGCTCCCCACAATAAAGTTTTAATTCTGTTTCTTTGTTACTAATGTTGTGGCCCCACCCCATAACAAAGAAACAATTTCCGGAGGATGAGGCCCAGGAATCAGGATTTTAAAAAGATTCCCAGGTGATTCTAATGTGCAGCCAAGGTTGAGAACCACTGCTATAGATATTAAAAATATATCTAAACGTGCAATTCTTTGCCCCAAAAATGAGCATGTTCAAAAATTAAATGAAGAAAATTTGGATATACTCAATGGAGATTTTCACACATATTTGAGTGATGATTCCATTGAGTCCACAGATGATGCTGAAAAGAAAAATTTTCCCATCGAATTTCTTAATAGTATTACTACTTCAGGAATGTCGTGTCATAAATTAAAATTGAAAATGGGTGTAATCATCATGCTATTGAGAAATCTCAATAGTAAATGGGGTCTTTGTAATAGTACCAGATTTATTGTCAAAAGATTATGACCTAACATTATCAAAGCTGAAGTATTAACAAGATCTGCAGAGGGAGAGGCTGTTCTGATTCCAAGAATTAATTTGTCCTGATCTGACACTGGCCTCCCATTTAAATTGATTCGACGACAGTTTCCCGTGATGCCAGCATTTGTGATGACTGTTAATAAGTCACAAGGACAAACTCTAGACAAAGTGGGCATTTTCCTACCTGAACCCATTTTTGCACATGGTCAGTTACATGTTGCTTTCTCTTGAGTTTGAAGAGCATGTGATGTTACAGTTAAAGTTCTAAGTATTTAATCACAAGGGAAATTAGTCAAGCACTCTGAAAGTGTTTTCACTCTTAATGTGGTGTACAGGGAGATATTAGAATAAGTTTAATCACTTTATCAGTCATTGTTTGCATCACTGTTGTTTGTATATCATGTTTTTGTTGTTTTCATATCATGTTTTTGTTGTTTTTATATCATGCCTCTGTTGTTATATCCTTTAGTTACTGTTTATTTATTAATCACACTTCTATTATAGAGAAAGGGCAAATAGCAATATTAAAATATCTCTTCTAATTAATTCCCTTTTTAAAAATATATTTTACTGATTTTTTACAGATAGGAAGGGAGAGGGATAGAGAGTTAGAAACATCGATGAGAGAGAAACATGGATCAGCTGCCTCCTGCACACTCCCCACTGGGGATGTGCCCGCAACCAAGGTACATGCCCTTGACTGGAATTGAACCTGAGACCCTTGAGTCCGCAGGCCGATGCTCTATCCACTGAGCCAAATGGTTAGGTCAATTAATTCCCTTTTAATGTGCATGAATTTCATGCACCAGGCTACTAGTTTATCCATAAATATCTAACTTAATTCTCAGGTAGGGGAATTACAAAATTGCTATATTTAATTTTTGGTTGATTTCAAATCAAGTATTAATCACTTGCTAGGTTAAAAATTGTTTAGTACATCTAATGTTAAAAATAATCATAGCAAATGATACAACTGATAAGGGGTTAATATCCAGAATATATAAAGTAACCATACAACTCAACAAAAGGAAGATAAACAATCCAATTTAAAAATGGCAGAAAAGCCAAATAGACATTTCTGCAACGAGGACATACAAATGGCCAACAGACATTTGAAAAAGTACTCAAAGTCACCAATCATCAGATAAATGAAAATTAAAACCACAATGAGATATCACCTCACACCTGTCAGAATGGCTATCATAAAACATTTAAAAATAACAAATGCTAGCGAGGATTTGGAGAAAAGGGAACACTAGTTCCCTGCTGGTGGGGATGCAAATTGTTGCAACCACTATGGAAAACAGTATGGAATTTCCTCAAAAAATTAAAAATGGAACTTCCATTTGACCCAGCAATCCCACTTCTGGGAATATATCCTAAAAATTCAAAAACTCCAATCAGAAAAATGTTCATAGCAGTGTTATTTACAATAGCTAAGATCTAGAAACAGCCCAAGTGCTCATCAGAAGATGAATGGATAAAAAAGCTGTGGTACATTTACACTATGGAATGCTATGCAGCTGTAAATAAGAGGTATTTCTTACTTTTTGGGACAGCATGGATGGACCTGGAAAATAATATGCTAAGTGAAATAAGCCAATCTGAGAAAGATAAATATCACATGATCTCACTTATTTGTGGAATCTAATGAACAAAATGAAGACCAACAAAATAAGACCTGAAGCATGGAGGTGTGGAACAGACTGATATACCTCGATGTGAGCTTGGGGAGATGAGGAGAGATAAACCAAAGAACTTATATACTTACTAGAGGCCCGGTGTATGAAATTTGTGCACCAAGGGGGGGTGTCCCCTCAGCTCAGCCTGCACCCTCTCCAATCTGGGACCCCTTGGGGCTAAACCAACAGTTGGACATCCCTCTCACAATTCTGGACCGCTGGCTCCTAATCGCTCACCTGCCTGCCTGCCTGCTGGTCACCCCTAACTGCCCTCCACGCTGGCCTGATTGCCCCTCACTGACCCCCGCTGATGGCCAGGTCACCCCCAACTGCCCTCTCCCTGCCAGCCTAGTTGCTCCTAACTTCCCCCCCGCCACTGGCAAGGTCACCCCTTACTGACGCCCCCTGCTGGCCTGGTCACCTCCAACTGCCCCCCTCTGCCAGCCTGGTTGCCCTTAACTGCCCCTCTGCCAGCCTGGTTGCCCTCACTACCCCCCACTAGCCTAATTGCCCCCAAATGCCCCCCTGCTGGCCTGGTCGCCCCCAACTGCACTCTCACCACTGGCCTGGCCACCCCTCACAGACCCCCGCCAGCCTGGTGGCCCCACATAGCCTGCTGTTCAGTCGTTTGGTTGTCCCTCACTAACCCCCCTGCTGGCCTGGTCACCCCACCAAGCCTGCTTGTTCAGTTGTTTGGTTGTCCCTCACTAACCCCCCTGCCAGCCTGGTTGTAGGCAGCCATCTTGTGAGGGTGTGAGGGTTAATTTGCATATTACTTATTTATTATATAGGATAAACATTTCTCATGGGCATGGCCAATAGGATAGTGAAGACATGGGGTGTGGGTATGGGACGGGAGAATGGGAGTAAGGGGGGATGTGAAAGGGGAGATATCTGAATACCATAAACAATAAAAGTTTATTTAAAAAATTATTTAAGGGGGATTAATCTGGCTAATCATCTTTAGAAACAGAAGAGTCTTAAAATTGTCATTGTCTCTTTCCCTTTGTTGTCATACTTAAAACTCCTCTTTCTCCTGCATTCTATATTTTAGTTTCATTGCACAAAATTTCTTCTGAAAAACAGTTTCTAAAAAAGATTTGTTAATATATCTGGCTTAATATTAATTAGGGTACAGAAATACAGAGATCTCATTTTTCCTTATACAAATTATTTTTATACATTTACATCACTTCTACTGCTCCAGGAGTTTCTTGAGGAAAATTCTGGGTATCAATTATTATTCTAATTTTAGTGTCAAAATAACTTTTAGCATGACATGTACTTCATATATAAAGAAATAATAAATAAATAAGTGAATACATTATATTCATAAGAAGTTATATAGGAGTTTCTATAAATAAAACAGAGTTATGCCATGATTAGCTACTCATTTATGACACTGCATGCCCTATAATTTTTAAATTAGTCATATTTTCATGGAATGACAGAGGCTCCTAATTACATATTTTGCTTAAAGTTTGAATCAGAAAATTTATATCCAATGGAGAGCAAGTTAATAATATCCTAAAGGCTGGCAATCATAGGCCAGAATTAGGCAACTTTTATATTCTGAAAATGCACATATAGATAAACATAGATATAGATAGATAGGGATAGAGATAGAGATCGAGATAGAGAGAGATAGATAGTGATAGAGATAGATACAATTATAATAAATAAGTCAACATGGTGCTTTCTGAAATGAGAAAATTTTAAATTTGATTCTCCGATGTCTAGTTTACAAAACTAAGAATTCACGCTAATAAAAGAGAAATATGCAAATTGGTGTCACTCTGCTATGCCCACCAGCCAATCAGAGTGACTATGCAAATTAACCCAACAAAGATGGTGGTTAATTTGCATGTGCAGGCACAGAGCGAAGACTGAAAGCTCCAGCCAGAGTGAAGACTGAAGACTGAAGACTGAAGACTGAAGACTGAAGAGGCTTGGCTTCTCTGCTGTGGCCAGACCAAAGGCCTTGGTCCCCGGTGCTGGAGGAAAACTGGTGCCAGCAGCCAGGGGAAGGAAGGCCTATTGCGTGAATCTTCATGCAACGGGCTTCTAGTATGATTATAAAATTTATTGTATTAATGATAAATAAAATTTGGGGGAGAATTATGTTTTTTGTATAATTATTTTTAAAACTTTTTTGTTCTTTAGATTCCATATATAAGTGAAATCATATGGTACTTGTCTTTCTCTGACTGGCTGATTATACCTAGCATAATACTCTCCAGGTTGATCCATGCTGTCACAAAGGGTAAGAGTTCTTTCTTAAGGAGTAGTATTCCATTTTTTGAATATACAACAATTTTGATTGACACTTTGAATGCTTCAAAATTTTAGCTACTGTAAATAACTGCAATGAACATTGGGGTGCATATGTTATGTCTAATCAGTATTTCAGGTTTCTTCAGATATATTCCCCAAAGTGGAATCACAGAGTCATAAGGCAGTTCTATTTTTAATTTTTTGAGGAAATTTCATACTGTTTTCCACAGAAGCTACACCAGTCTGTATTCTCTCCAACAGTGCATGGAGGTTCACTTTCCTTCACATCCTTTCTAACAATTTTTTTGTTGATTTCTTTGTACGTAGAACTTGGGAAGTATGTCTCAGTGCTGCAGCTGATGCAATGGTGTGAGCACACTCCACCATGACATGCTTCCTCAGCACACCAGGAAGTAGCAATGCCCGCCTGAACGAACTCCTAGAGCCACATGCACAGTACTCCAGCCTTTCAGCCACTGGTCACTTGTAGCAACATGTCTCCCTCTGATTGGTCCCCTCATGCTATATATACCCATGTAGTTCCACAATAAAATGGATCTACGTCACCGAACCTGGTCTCCGGAGTCATGCATGCAGATGCCCTAGCCTGTTGGGGCTCCGTCGTCCTCACCCCCAAGGGACCCCCTGCTCCATCTGGCGCCCAAACGTGGGGCCCCCAGAATGGCTGGACGGGTGAGCGACCCTCTACAGTAAAATGGGAAACCTACCACCTTCGGCGAGAGCGCCACAAGTGCGCGCGCTCCATGCCTTACTGCAGAGCAGGCGAGTTAAGGTCTCTGAAAAGGAACTCCAAACTCAATGGGAATATCTATTACAGTCCAATCTGTGGTTAATCGAGGCCCCCATTTGGGACCCCTCCACTTGGGAGAAGGTCTTGAAAAGGATTCGATCCGCTGAGGTTCACGAGGAAAAATCGTTACCCCCTTCTCTGACACCGGCCATCTTAGCTATCCTGGCTTGCCTGTCCGGCGCTCCTCCCGAACCGCCACTCCCAGTATCCACAGCCTTTTCAGCCACAGTGAAGGACGAGCCTCCCCCTAAGCTTTCCTTGCCACCTTACAATCCCCCCGTCACTACCACCACTCCCTCGGCACCTGAGGGTTCCCCAGAGGTCGACCCTTGGGAAGTATCTACCACCAACAGAGCTCAGAAGGAAGTGGAACAAAACGAAACTAAAACGGGGGAAGCTGCTACCTCGGCCAAAACAGCGCAGGGCAGGAAGCCAAGTGCAGGTCCCCCGCAGCAGACTGCTCCGGCCCCCCTTGTTGGGGACATGAACGATAATCCCTGGACAGAGCTATACCAATCCCAATGCCAGCAGAGGGACATGGCACGGTTCTCTTTGGGCTTAGAAACTCAGGCTTTCCCCGTCAACACTAATCCTACCGCCCCACAACCTCAGGCGTGGATACCGCCTAACCAAAAGGAGCTACAAGCCATTAGAAAGGCAGTACAGGAGGATGGGTTATCAGCCCCGTACACTCAACAGCTACTTGAAAATTTTAGTATAAATCTTAACTGCCCTCATAATTGGAAATGCCTCTCTCGCACCATACTAGCCCCAGGGGACATGATTCAGTGGGAGGCTTTGTTTTATGAACAGTGCAAGCAACAGGCAGAACGCAATCGAGCCGCGGTAGCAGGAAAAGCCCATAATCCGCACGATGAGGCAGATGCACTACAGGGAGAAGGAGTTTTCTCTTCCCCTGCTGTCCAGGCCCAGGGGCATGCTAGATATTTTGATCAAGTCTGCCTCTGTGCTATGCGTGCTTTCGTCCAAATAAATCCGAGAGGTAAGCCTACGCGACTGTCCAAGCTCGTACAGGGTTCCAATAAAGGGTTTTCGGAATTTTTACATAGAGTCAGAGAAGCTGTGGACCGTAAGGTTACTCATGCCCAGGCAGCGGAAGCCCTTACCAGGGAGCTTGTCTGGGAGGAGGCTAATACTGAGTGCCACCAGGCAATCGCTCCAGTTAAAGCAGGCAGTATAGATGACTGGGTGCTTACCTGTCGAGATGTAGGCAGTAAGTCGGCCGCCACCCTTGTGGCAGCTCTCCCCACTCATATCAATCTAGGAGGACAATCGGGAGGACAGAAAGGAGCATGCTATGAGTGTAAAGGGATCGGCCATTTTGTGAAGGATTGCCCTAACAGGAAGAGAAAACAGGGAGGGGAAGGGAAAAAAAACCCCTCCGTTTGCCCCCACTGTAGAAAGGGACTACACTGGCTCAGGGACTGCAGATCCAATAAGGATAAAGATGGTAATCCACTGCCCCCTTTAAACCAGAAGAGGGGCAGCTCTCAGCCCCGCCAGTAAGAGAGCAGCTGACCCAAGGGGTATATTGGACGCTACCTCTTACACAGAGCAAGGCGTTCCTTACCTTAACGGTCGAGGGAGAGAGAATAGAAGGGCTAGCAGATACTGGGGCAGACATGTCGGTTATTCAAGAGGAGAAGCGGAGTTCCAAATGGCCGACCACTTCCCGTCCGCTAGTTCAGGGAGTCAGGGGCTACAAGAGGGCTGCCCAAGCTGCCAGGGGACTCTCCTGGGCAGACTCAGACGGGAATACTGGAACTTTCTGCCCACTCTTCATGACTGACATCCCCCACACTTTGTGGGGCCGAGACATCCTTGAGGCGGTCAATGCAATCATATACACTGCACTGCCCCCCCCCCCCCCAATCCTAGGGGCCACTGTTCACCCACCAGCACCACAGCCAATAAAGTTATCATGGGACACCACCGACCCCATATGGGTAGAACAGTGGCCTTAAACAATTAGTACAGGAACAACTAGATGCTGGACATGTTGAACCCTCTCTCAGCCCTCACAATACACCAGTCTTTGTCATACAAAAGAAGGATAAAGTAAAATGTAGATTTCTACAGGACCTCAGAGCTGTAAATAGACACATGAAAAAACTAGGCCCTCTACAACAGGGACTGCCTCACCCCTCGGCTACCGCAAGGGGAGCACATATGAAAATCATAGATATTAAAGACTGCTTCTTCTCTATCCTGTTGCACCCAGAAGACAGGCCCTACTTTGCCTTTTCAGTGCCCTCTACCAACCATCAACTACCGGCAGATAGATACCAATGGAAGGTACTCACTCCCTCAGGGCATGAAGAACAGCCCTACCATGTGCCAGGATTACTTTGGAGTGACAACCAAACCTCTAGCCAAACAATGCTTTATCACTCATTACATGGATGATATCCTTATTGCCCATAGGGACCCTATATGGCTAGAGGCAAGCTACCAAACACTTATTAGCAACCTATGAGCTCTTAACCTCCATATAGCTCCCGAAAAGGTCCAGACCATTCCTCCATACTCCTTTTTAGGATATAAAATACATGAACAAATAGTAGCCATAGCTCCTCAGCTTGCAATTCCTGATACCATCTCCCTACATGCGCTACAGGAACTATGTGGCCAGATTAATTGAGTTAAGAACAGCTTATCAATCTCCACCGGGGCCCTAGGCCCCCTCTTCCAACTGCTTGAAGGAGACACAGACCACCTTAGTACCCGCTCTCTAACCCTCAAGGCCAAAGAGGTCTTAAAAGCTGTCAACCAGGCTCTAAGGGAGCTAGAGCTACACAGAATAGACTTGACCCAGCCAATCCAAGCAATAGTACTGGTCACCATTGGGACTCCTACAGGAGTACTATTTCAGGAGGGTCCTCTTTATTGGGTACACTTGGCCTACAGCCAGCTTGCTAAAGTAACGTCCCCAACAGCGGCCTACGCCCTCATAGGACGGAAGCTCAGGCAGGCTTCGCTTACCCTATATGAAAAAGAACCTGACACTCTCATACTTCCTTATACGCAGGAACAAATCTCTCATCTATTAACCACAGATCTAGAAACACAGTTACTTCTCCTAAACTACCCAGGGCAGGTAGATAATCACCTACCCAATCATAGGCTCCTCCAAACCCTCCAAAAGGTACCATTAGAGACACTAGGTCTGGTATGCCCCTCTAGTAAACCTATCCTTGGGGCACCCTGCGCCTTCACTGAAGCGGGGAAGCATTACTGTGCAGCAATAATAAAGTCCCCTAAAACTTCCACCAACCCTACTTATCTTAGATATATTTATCAAGGTTCAGCACAAGTAGGAGAACTCAGAGCTATAATATACTCCCTTCTCTACTGTCAAAATAGTCCAGTCAATTTATTCTCAGATAGTGCTTATGCGGTGCATACAGCAAAAAATATAGGGTATTCCACCTTAAGAGTTAAAGATACCCTGCTAGATCAGAGCCTCCAACTCCTAAAGGACATCCTAGAGAACCATAAACAGCCCTGGTATATCCAACACTTATGGTCTCATATTGGCCATCCAGGCCCACTTTCCCTAGGCAACGCAGAAGCAGACAAGCTAGTTCTTACCTTACAACCCATAGAAGAGGCCAGACTCCTACACACCAAATTTCATGTCAGCCTCCTCTCTCCATAAGCTCTTCCCCCATCTGACCCTAGCTCAGTGGAAGTACCTCATATGTGCTTGCTGATCCTGTGGCCCTCTACTACCCCTCGGGCCTTTACAACCCAGAGGGGCCAATCCCCAAGGACTACAGCCCAATGCCATATGGCAAGCGGATGTCACGCATGTCCCAGCATTTGGCAAATTGAAATATGTCCACACAGTCATAGATACTTGCTCAGGAACCACGTTAGCCCAGGCCCAAACAGGGGAAAAAGCCAAACATAGCATTGCCACCTTCAAGGCTGCCTTTCTCATCCTTGGATTCCTGTGGGAGGTAAAAACTGACAATGGACCATGCTACACCAGCACTCTATTTCAAGACTTCTTAAAATCACATGACATCAAGCATACCATGGGCATCCCCTATAACCCCCAGGGATGGGCAATTATTGAAAGACTACACAGGGAACTCAAGGCCCAACTGATTAAAGAAAAAGGGGGAGTGATAGGGAGAAATCCTCATACACTGCTAACCCAAGCCTTAACTACCCTCAATTATTTTCATTTTGATGAGCATGGATTAACACCTATGTATAAACATTGGGGAGGACTCCGGGACATACCAACACCTCTTCCTTTGGCCCGGTGGAGAGACCCACTCACTGGAGCCTGGAAAGGCCCCGACCCGCTCTTAACCCAGGGGAGAGGGTTTGCTTGTATTTTTTCAGAAGGCGACAAAAGTCCCGCTTGGATGCCTGCTCGTGACGTCAAACCCTACACCACCACCGATGAGCCGTAGATCACCAACATCGCCCCCCCATGGAGGAAATGGAGGACCTGACCATAGAAGAGAACCAGCCCCGACTGCGGAGACGACCTAGACACCGACGAGCCCACCCCATCACCTGGGGTGACATCAAGGCTCTACAGGACCAAGCCGCGCTCATGGCGCCAGAGGGGAACCCGTCGGCAGGAACGTTATTCTTATTAATGTGTGCTATCATCACAGCTAATGGCACGGGGGAGCACAGATAAGAACTGTGGACTGTGACACCTCACCCTGGCATTCTCATGCCAGTTGGTGTAGACAGTACCCAGTTTCCAGTGTCACGTGCCTCTGCTACTCCTTTTACCCGTCTATAAGGCCACCCTTCTATCTCCTTCTGAGTAGTGACAACTCCTTTGCTTTGGCGCTAATTAGAAAGGAAGGGGGAGATGTACATGTACGTAGAGCTCGGGAAGTATGTCTCAGCGCTGTGGCTGATGCAATGGTGTGAGCACACTCCACCATGACATGCTTCCTCAGCACACCAGGAAGTAGCAATGCCCGCCTGAACGAACTCCTAGAGCCACGTGCACAGTGCTCCAGCCTTTCAGCCATTGGTCGCCTGTAGCAACGTGTCTCCCTCTGATTGGTCCCCTCATGCTATATATACCCATGTAGTTCCACAACCACAATAAAACAGATCTGCGTCACCGAACCTGGTCTCCGGAGTCGTGCATGCAGATGCCCTAGCGTGTTGGGGCTCCGTCGTCCTCACCCCCGAGGGACCCCTGCTTCATTTCTTGATGATAACTATTCTGTCAGGCATGAGGTGACATTTCAGTGCAGTCTTAATTTGCTTTACTTTAATGATTAGTGATATTGATCATCTTTTTAAATGATTATTGGCCATCTGTATGTCCTCTTTAGAGAAGTGCCTTCAGGTCTTTTGCCCATTTTAAAAATTGGGCTTATTTTTTTTGCTGTTGACTTGTATATGTTTTTTATATATTTTGGATATTAACCCCTTGTTAGATGTATCATTGGCGGGTATATTTTACCATTCAGTGGGTTGTGTTTTTGTTGATGTTTTCTGTTACTGTGAAAAAACTTCTTAGTTTGATATAGTCCCATTTGTTTATTTTTCTTGTTTTCCCCTTGCCAAGGAGATATATCAGAAAAAGACATTGCCATGAGGAATGTCTGATATTTTACTGTTTATAATTTCTCTAAGATTTTTATGGCTTTGAATCTTGCATTTAAATTTTCAATCCATTTTAAGTTTATTCTTGTGTGTGTTGTAAGAATGTGGTCTAGTTTCATTTTTTACATGTATCTGTCCAATTTCCCAACATCAGTTATTGAATAGACTGTCTTTACCCCCTTGTATGCTCTTGTCTCCTTTGTCAAATATTAATTTAAAATAAAGTTGTGAATTTATTTCTCAGCTCCCTATTCTGTTCCATTAATCTATAAGTCTGTTTTTGTTTTGTTTTACTTTTTTGCCAGTGCCATGCTGCATTGATTACTATGGCCTTGTAGTATAGTTTGATATCAGGTAGTATGATTCCTCCAATGCTGTTCTTTTTTCTCAAGATTGCTATGGCTATTTGAGGTCTTTTGAGGTTACATATAAATTTTTGGAATATTTGTTCTACTTTGCTGAAATACATAACTGATATCATGATAAGAATTGTGTAGAATCTATATATTGCTTTGGGTTGTATGGACATTTTAATGAAGTTAATTATTCTTATCCATGAACATGGTATATATTTCCACTTTATATCTTCTTTGATTTCTGTCTTCAGTGTCTTATAACTTTCTGAATACAGATCTTTACACACTTGGTTAAATTTATTCCTAGGTATTTTATTTAATGCAATTGTAAACTGTATTGTTTTCTTAGTTTCTCATTGTGATAGTTCCTTATCTATATAATAGAGGCCTGTTGCACTAAAATTCATGCACTTAGGTGGGGCCTCTCAGCCTGGCCTGTGCCCTCTTGCAGTCCGGGAGCCCTCAGGGGATGTCCAACTGACAGCTCCTCAATCGCCCCACCACGACCGCCACTGGTGGCCTCCCTCTGCGAGAGGCAACCAGAGGGCCAATCAGGGCATGGTGATGGCCAGTGAGCAGCTGGCCTCGCCTACCATCACCCTGCTGCCACCAACACCACTGGTGGCTTCCCTCTGTGGGAGATGATGGAGGACAGTGTTGGCCAGTGAGCAGCCAGTCCTACGAATCTCTGGCACTGCCCCTCACCCCCCACCGCCGCTGGTCACCACTGTCCCCTGATCGCTGTCCTCTTCCTCTGCCCACTGGTACCCACATTGGCTGGCCTGACAACACTTGCTCGTTGGCCCCGCCCCCACTGATGGGTCTTCTGCTATTCAGTCAATTTTTATATCCTATCTAATAAAAGAGAAACATGGTAATTGGCGTACGACTGCTACCCTTCTCATTGGCTAATCAGCAAGATATGCAAATTAACTGCCAGCCAAGATGGTGGCCGGCAGCCAGGCAGCTTGAAACTAACATGAGGCTTGCTTGCTTCAGTGATGGAGGAAACCAACCTTCCCTGCCTGCCTTGCCGGCCTCTGAGCCTGCAGTTTAAAAAACATTGTAACAAATATAGAAGCTAAACAAAACCCCAGAAACCTGCTTTCAGTGAGCCGGGATCTCAAAGCTGGAATTGATACAGAGTTTCGATTATATAACCTAAACAAACCAGATACCTTCTTTCAGCAATGGATGCCTAAGTGCCGGGAGCCGGTCCATCCTTGCTGTTTCAAG
Source organism: Myotis daubentonii (assembly GCF_963259705.1). Taxonomy (NCBI): domain Eukaryota; kingdom Metazoa; phylum Chordata; class Mammalia; order Chiroptera; family Vespertilionidae; genus Myotis; species Myotis daubentonii. The sequence goes on along the minus strand of NC_081861.1, from coordinate 73,647,398 downwards.
GGACCTGGCATATATAGCATACCGTTCTTAATATGTTTGCTCACCTTCTTGGTGCTGTGTTTTAACCAAGGTCACCTCTCCGAGAAAGGTTGAATCCCCAGGTAGGGATTTTCCCCTGAAGTTAGGGAGGGAATAAAACCTCTTAACTAAGTGCCAGGCGGGTAATTAGTCATTTTAACTACGAACAATCATGCTTAAGCTACATAATCTTTACCCTGGAATGGATATAAGAAATGCCCTAACCTTTGGAATAGAGATTGATAGGATTGGAATCAACTGGTATAAATACAGATGCAACAAGACAACAGACAGAATTCAGAAGACAGAACCTACAGACAGAAGAACTTCGCTGGAGAGAACATGGCAAAAGATCCTGGACTGAACCTGACTACAGAAATATGGCAAGAGAACCTGACTAGAACCTGGTGACCGAACCTGGCTAGAGATCTCAGACAGAACCTGGCTGGAGAACCTAACGAGGGAACATGGCCACAGAACCTGACTGGAGATCCTAAGCAGAACCTCTCTGGAGATCCAGACCAGAACTTGGCTGGAGATCCTGGCTGGAGATCCTGGCTAGGCTGCTGATCAACTGAACACTGTCTCCGTGTCCTTCCTTCTTCGCCGACTCCGTCCACACCTTTGGGGACCCCTGGACCTGCTGGGGTTGGACCCCAGCACCTAAGAGCTGGAGCCTCAGAGCTAAAGCTGGCCCAGAATTAAAAAAGAAAAAAGAAAAAAAGGAGCAGTTGGGAGCTTCAGTCCCAGCCTTTAAACAGCCCTCAGCCCCTCACCCAGACTGGCCAAGCACCCCAGTGGGGACCCCCACCCTGAAGGGTGTGTGACCAGCTGCAAACAGCCATCATCCCCTCACCCAGGCTGGCCAGGAACCCCAGTGGGGACCCCCACCCTGATCCAGGACACCCTTCAGGGCAAACCAGCCTGCCCCCACACGTGCACCAGGCCTCTATCCTATATAGTAAAAGGGTAATATGCCTCCCAGCACTGGGATCAGCGTGACAGGGGGCAGCGCCCAAACCAGCTGATCACCCTGCAGCTCTGTGTGTGACAGGGGGCGGGGCCACAACCTCCCTATCTGCCCTGCTCTGTTCCTGACAGGGGAAGGCGCCCCAATGCCCTGATCGGCCCTGCTCTGTGCCTGATAGGGGAGAGCTCCCCAACCCCCTGATCGCCCTGAGGCTCTGTGTGTGACAGGGTGTGGCGCCCCAACCCCCCACCCCACGGGCCCTGCTCTGTGTGTGACAGGGTAGAGTCATAACCTCCCCATCGGCCCTACCCTGAGTGTGACAGTGGTGGCGCCCCAACCCTCTGATCGGCCCTGCTCCGTGTGTGACAGGGGGCGGTGCCCCAACTCCCCTTTCGGCCCTACTCTGTGAGTGACAGTGGGGAGCTCCCCAACCCCCTGATTGGCCCTTATCTGTGCGTGGCAGGGGGCAGCGCCCCAACCCCCTGATTGGCCCTGCTCTGTGCGTGACAGGGGGTGGCGCTGCAACCGCCCCATCGACCCTGCCTTGAGTGTGACAGGGGGCGGTGCCCCAACCCCCCAATCGGCCCTACCCTGAGCGTGACTGAGGGTGGCATCACAACCTCCCAATCCGCCCTGCTCTGTGCATGGCAGGGGGTGGAGCCCCAACTCCCCAATTGGCCCTGCTCTGAGCCCGACCAGGGGCTGCACCTAGGGATTAGGCCTGCCCTCTGCCACCTGGGAGCAGGCCTAAGCCAGCAGTTCGTTATCTCCCGAGTGGTCCCAGACTGCGAGAGGGCACAGGCCGGCCTGAGGGACCCCCTTCTGCCCCCCCCCCCCGAGTACACAAATTTTTGTGCACCAGGCCTCTAGTAAGATATAAAAGTCTAAGTGACCGTTTCACTGTTTGACTAGTTGCTATGATGTGCACTGACCACCGGGGGGCAGACACTCAACGCAGGAGCTGCCCCAGTGTAGTCAGTGCACTCCCACAGCTAGAGCGCTGCTCAGCTGATTGACGGGCGCCAGATGCTGGGTTCATGGCTGATGAGTGCTGCTGAGGTGGTGCGATCCTCTCACATGAACATGCCCCTACATACCCTTCCCTCATCCTGACTGGGACCGAGATTGGGACAGGCATTGGGACTGACTGGGCATGAGCCTGTGGCTGCTTCTGGGTCATGGGGTGCCATTATTGCCATAGGATGGTCATGTGGAGACCGCAGGTGCTGGTGTTATGGTTTCACTCAGTGAGATAGACCACCGACTCAGAATTTAAATTTAAGAGGCTGGCCAGCTGATCACAGTTACAGCACCCTGCCGGAGCAGAGGCTGAACTGCAGTGCTGACTGAAAGAGTTACATTTTATTATTAAATTCTGTGGAGGCCCAGAGAAAAATGTGTCTTTCAAATTCTGGGCCCCCAACATGGAGGAAACTCTCTTTATTTATACTTTTTCCAGTCTTTTGTCTCCCAAATTTGGAATGAGACTTCTGGGCCTTCTGAGAAAGAAGGCCTGCATGCTGGGAAGGGGCCATGAGACCATATCTCAAGGTCTGGCCTGATGTCAGTACCTTCCTATCTATGTGTTCCAGGGACAGACAGCACAAATGCCCCATCTGGCCAAAGTTCCAGATATGCAGCCCAGTACACCGGAAGCTGGTCCGTCCTTGCTGTTTGACACAGTCGCTGTAGGGAAGAAACATCTGCACAGCATATGTTTCAAGGGACCTGGCATATATGGCATACTGTTCTTAATATGTTTGCTCACCTTCTTAGTGCTATGTGTTTTAACCAAGGTCACCTCTCTGAGAAAGGTTGTTTCCCCAGGTAGGGATTTTTCCCTGAATTTAGGGAGGGAATAAAACCCCTCAACTAAATGCCAGGCGGGTAGTTAATCACTTTAACTATGAACAATCACCCTTAAGCTACATAATCTTTACTCCCTGGAATGGAGATAAGAAACGCCCTAACCTTTGGAATAGAAATTGACAGGATTAAAATCAACTGGTATAAATACAGATGTAACAAGACAATAAAAGACAGAACTTGGCTGGAGATCCTAACCAGAACTTGGCTGGAGATCTTGGCTAGAGATCCTGGCTAGGCTGCTGATCAACTGAACACTGTCTCTGTGTCATTCCTTCTTCGCAGACTCCATCCACACCATTGGGACCCCATGGACCTGCTGGGGTTGGACCCCAACACGGAGAGGAGTGGCAGTGGAGCAGTAGCAAGCCTATCAAGCTGTGGGAACTGCAGTTGCAGTGGGGTGGGGATGAGCAGGAGTGGCACAGGGCCTGGCCTGGGCTTGGGTTCCTCCTCAGATGCCTGCCTGATTCCCGCAGGCCACGCCGAGGGACCCCACCAGTGCACAGGGGCCCCTAGTTGGTGTATAAAAATGAAACTGATTTCTGTATATTTACTTAGTATACTGCTACTTCACTGAATTCCTTTATCAGTTCAAGTAGTTTTCTAATGGTATATTTAGGGCTCTCTTTAAAAAGTATCATGTCATCTGCAAATAATGACAGTTTAACTTATTTTGCAGCCTCTTATTTGTTTTTCTTCTCTGCTTACTGTGGCTAAGACTTCCAAGATGATGCTGACTAAGAGTGGTGAAAGCAGGCATCCCTTTCTTAATGGAAATACTTTTAGTTGTTGCCCATTGATGATTATGTTGGCCATGAATTTGTTATACATGCCCTTGATTATGTTGAGGTATGTTTTCTCTATTTCCACTTTGTTGATAGTTTTATCATAAATAAATGATGGATTTTATCAAATGCTTTTTCTACATCTATTAATATGATCATGTTATTTTTACCCTTCAGTTTGATTATGTGGTGTATCATGTTTAATGATTTATGAATACTGTAAAAACTTTGCATCACAGAAATAAATTCCACTTGATCATGCTGTATGATCATTTTTATTTCTGGATCCAGTTTGCTAATATTTTGTTGAGGATTTTAACATCTATGGTGATTGTTATGCCCAGATTTCAGGATCCCCAAAAGACCACCAGGGAGCCAGCCTAGTCCGATGCAAAAGCAAAGACCACACTCACCAACACAGTGGCAAGCAGCAGAGAGAGCTACCTCTGTGTGGAGAGGGGTTTTATAGGGGGGTTGGAGTAAGGGGAGAGAGGACTGTGGGCCCTGCCGATTGGCCAGGTGCAAGTCGGTGTCTTGTTACACAGGATGTGGTCGTATCTATGGCGCGCACTTCCCTTGATTGTCATTGGTTAGTTTAAAGAAATCCTAGGTGTGGCTAGCAGAGGCTTGGGCTTCCAGGAAGAAGCTCCTTGCCAAGCCCATGGCTAAGGCTGCTGCCCAAAAAAATGGAGGATCATGGGTAAGATGGAGGGCTTTGCCCTCGCCCTGGGGCAAGATGGAGGGCATAGCCCTCACCCTTTCAGTGATCAGGGATATTGATGTATTATTTTATTTAATTGTAGTAATTTTGGAATTAAGATAATACTGGCCTTCTAGAATAAGTTTAGGAGTCTTCCCTCCTCTTTAATTTTTTGGAATTGGGTGCGAAAGATAGGTGTTAGTTCTTTGAATGTTTGGTAAATTTTACCCTTGAAGCCATCAGGCCTAGGACTTTTGTTTGTTGGGAGTTTTTAATTGGTGCTACAATTTCATTAGTTGTAATGGGTCAATTCAGATTTTCGGATTCTTCATGATTCATTTTTGGAAGATTGTATGTGTGTTTGTTTTTTTAAAAATATACTTTATTGATTCTTTTACAGAGAGGAAGGGAGAAGGATAGAGAGTTAGAAACATCGATGAGAGAGAAACATCGATCAGCTGCCTCTTGCACACCTCCTAATGGAGATGTGCCTGCAACCAAGGTACATGCCCTTGACTGGAATCAAACCCTGGACCCTTCAGTCCATAGGCCGATGCTCTAGCCACTGAGCCAAACCAGTCAGGGTGGAAGATTGTATGTTTTGTTGGCATATAGTTGTTCATAATATTTTCTTATAATCCTTTGTATTTCTGTGGTGTCAGTTTTTCCTTCTCCTCTTTCATTTCTAATTTCACCTATTTGGGTAATCTCTCTTTTTGCCTTGATGAATCTGGTTAAAGGTTTATTAATCTTATTTATCTTTTCATAGAACCAGCTCTTGGTTTCATTGATTTTTTTCTATTTTTTTTATTTCCTATAATTCTTTTTAAACAAATCTTTATTGTGGAAAGTATTTTCTTTATTGTGGAAAGATATACCCATTGTTTGTATTATTTTCCCATTGACCACCTCCACCCCACACCTACACCTCTCAGGACTTCACCACACTATTGTCTGTGTCCATGGACTATGCATATATGCATATAAGTTCCCTGGTTAATCTCTCCCCACCCACTCACTGCCACCCCTGCCTTCCCTCCAAAATTTGTCAGTCTGTTCCATGCCTCTGGATCTATTTGGTTCATCAGATTATTTTGTTCATTAGATTCTACCTATGAGTGAGATCATGTGATACACATCTTTCTCTGACTGGCTTATTTCACTTAGCATAACACTCTCCAGGTCCATCCATACTCCTGCAAATGGTAAAAGTTCCTTCTTTTTTTACTGTTGCATAGTATCCACTGTATAAAAATCCCACAGCTTTTTTATCCATTCTAATGGGCACTTGGGCAGTTTCCAAATCTTACCTATTGTAAATAACACTGCTATGAGCATAGGGGTGCATATGTCCTTTCTGATTGGTGTTTCAGGTCTCTTAGGATATATTCCTAGAAGTGGGATCACTAGGTCAAATGGGAGTTCCATTTTTAATTTTTTGAGGAAATTCCATACTGTTTTCCACAGTGGCTGCTTTAGTTTACATTCTCATCAGCAGTATATTAGGGTTCCCTTTTCTCAACATTCTTGCCAACAACTGTTTGTTAATTTGCTGATGGTAGCCATTTTGACAGATGTGAGGTGATACCTCATTGTCATTTTAATTTGCATCTCTAGGATGATTACTAACTTTAAGCATTTTTTCTTATCTCTTGGCCTTCTGTATGTCCACTTTGAAGAAGTATCTGTTTAGATCCTTTGCCCATTTTTTAATTGGATATTTTGTTTTCCTTATGTTAAGTTGTATGAGTTCCTTATATAGTTTGGAAATTAACACCTTATCAGATGCATCATTGACAAATATGTTCTTTCATGCAGTGGGCTCCCTTTTCATTTTGTTGATGGTTTTCTTTCACTGTGAAGAAGCTTTTTATTTTGATGTAGTCCCATTTGTTTATTTTCACCTTAGTTTCCATTGCTCTAGGAAATGCATCAGTAAACATATTTCTATGAGAGATGTCTGAGAGTTTGCATGCCTAAGGTTTCTTCTAAAATTTTTATTATTTTATGACTTACATTTAAGTCTTTTATCCATTTTGAGTTTATTCTTGTGTACAGTGTAAGGTGGTGGTCTAGTTTCATTTTTTTGCATATCTGTCCAATTTTCTTAGCACCATTTATTGAAGAAACAGTCTTTACTCCATTGTATCCTCTTGCATACTTTGTCAAATATTAATTGAGCATAATGGCTTGGGTCAATTTCTGGGGTCTCTGTTCTGTTCCATTGACCTATATGCCTGTTTTTGATCCAGTCCCAGGCTGTTTTGATTTACAGTGACTTTGTAATTGAACTTGATATCTGGTATAGTGATCCCTCCAACCTTGTGCTTTCTCAAGATTGTTGAGGCTATTTGGGGTCATTTTAGGTTCCATATTAATTTTTGGAGTGTTTGTTCTAGATATGCGAAATATGACATTAGTATTTTAATAAGGATTGCATTGAATCTATAGATTGTGTTGGGTAGTATGGACATTTTAATGATTATGATTCTACCTATCTATGAACACAGTATATTCTTCCACTTATTTATATCTTCTTCTATCTCTTTTTTCAACATCCTATAGTTTTATGAGTACAAGTCTTTTACCTAGGTGGTTAAGTTTATTCTTAAGAATCTTAATTTTTATTTGTTGCAATGGTAAATGAGATTTTTTTGTTTTCTCTTTCTGAGAGTTTATTATTGTTGTATAAAACTGTCATAGATTACTGAGTGTTAATTTTGTATCTTGCTACATTGCCAAATTCATTTATTAAGTCTAGTAATTATTTAGTGGAGTATTTAGATTTTCCTATGTACAATATCATGTCATCTGTGAATAATGAAAATTTTACTTCCTCCTTTCCAATTTGGATGCCTTTTATTTTTTCTTCTTGTCTTATCACTGTGGCTAGAACTTCCAGTACTATGTTGAATTAGAGTGGTGAAAGCAGACATCCCTGTCTTGATCCTGTTCTTAAAAAAAAAAAAAGGTTCTATTGATTTTAAAAACTCAATTTTCTTTACTTATCTTCTGATCTTTATTATTTTCTTCTACTCACTTTGGGATTTGTTTGTTATTCTTTTTCAAGTTCCTTTAAATATAAAGTTACATAAGATTTGAGATTTTTCTTGTTTCTTGAGCTAGGTCTATAATTCTATAAATTTCCCTCTTAGAACTGTTTTTGCTATGTCCTGTTGATTTTTCTGTAGTTGTGTTCTCATTTTCTAGGTATCTTTTGGTTTCTTACTTGATTTCATTGTTAACCTATTCATTGCTTAGTAACATGTTTTTTAGCCTCCATGTCTTTGTATATTTTTCAGGATTTTTTTTCCCTGTGGTTGATTTCTAGTTTTATATTCTTATTGTAAGAAAATATGGTTGATATGATTTCAATCTTCTTAAATATATTGAGATTTGTTAAGAAAGAAAATATTCTTGAAAAGAATGTATATTCTTTTGCTTTGGGATGAAATGCTCTGAACATATCAATTAAATTCAACTAATCTAGTGTGTCATTTAAAGCCACCATTTTCTTATTAATTTTCCATCTGGAATACCTATCCATTGAAGTCAATGGAGTTTTAAATCCCGTATTATGACTGTCTAGGGCCCCAGTGCAACAAGATTAGTGCTCGGGTTTGGGGGGGTGGTCCCTCAGCTTGACCTGCACCCTCTCCAATCTGGGAGCCCTCAGGGTGGTCCTCTCCAATCTGGGAGTTTCTGTCTGTCTTTGCAACCATATGAATGAATTGTCTGAGACCCCCAACCCAGTTTGGTTTGTTGCTCACAGAATGATAGAGGCTTTTTTTTCTTTGCTTCATTGGTGGAGATTTCCTGGAAGTTTTAGGATATCTTCCCTTTACTTTTCCTAGACACTCTGATTTTGCTTATGTCTCTCATCTTTGCTATAGTGCAGTGGTTCTCAACCTTCCTAATGCCATGACCCTTTAATACAGTTCCTCATGTGGTGACCCCCAATTTCATTGTTACAAATTGAACATAATTAAAGCATAGTGATTAATCACAAAAACAATATGTAATTATATATGTGTTTTCCGATTGTATTAGGCGACCCCTGTGAAAGGGTCATTCGATCCCCAAAGGGGTCATGACCCACAGGTTGAGAACTACTGCTCTAGTGTCTAGGAGATCTGCCTGCCACCAGAACTATGATTCCCAGAATGCCTGGTGCTCCCCACGCTGGGAGTGACCAAGGGAGCCATGTGCCCCCAATCTGCCAGCTCTCCCACTTCTGCTCTCCACCCGATGCCTGTGTATGCAAATTAACCCACCATCTTTGTTGGGTTAATTTGCATATTTACCCTGATTGGCTAGTGAACCTACTGAAGGGACAGTCAATTTACAAGTTTCTCTTTTATTATATAGGGTTACTGTCAATCTCTCCCTTTATGTCGGTCAAGATTGGTTTTATAGGTGGAGGAGAACCAAGATGGCGGCATAGGTTAACGCCGGAGTTTGCTGCTTTGAACAACTACTTCAAAAGTGAAACCAAAAAACGGAAGGGACATCACCCAGAACCACAGGAACGCTGGCTGAGTGGAAGTCCTACAACTAGGAGGAAAGAGAAACGCACACGGACACTCAGAGGAGGCGCAGTGCTGAAGTCAAATTCTGAGGTGCGGAGTGTGCGGAGGCGGGCTGGCGGCGGAGGGCACGGTTGTTGTTTTCAATCGGGAGGGAGTCGCAGACTCTGAGCACCAGATCCGGGCGAGTCTTTAGGGACCCAGACTCAAACGGGAGAAGTGGGACTGTCTGGCTTCGGTCAGAGCGAGTGCAGCTTTCTCTCCGAGCTTTGCAGCGGGTGCTGGGACTCAGAGAGGCAGAGCCCCTGGGGACAGGACTGAGAGCCGCCATAACTGCTCTCTCCGGCCCACCCTGTTGATCCTGTGCGACCCGCCCCGCCCAAGCCCTGCACAGAGGCATTTGCCGGATAGCCTCAGGCAAAGGCTAGATTAGCACCTCCCTAGAGGACAGAAGTTCCCTCACCGCTGACACAGCTGATTCTCATAGCCACTTGGCCTGGAGGTCAAACCCTCCCTGGAATTAGCTACAACAATCAAGATTTAACTATAAGACTGCGAACAAAGACCACTAGGGGGTGCACCAAGGAAGCATAACAAAATGCGGAGACAAAGAAACAGGACAAAATTGTCAAAGGAAGATATAGAGTTCAGAACCACACTTTTAAGGTCTCTCAAGAACTGTTTAGAAGCTGCCGATAAACTTAATGAGATCTACACGAAAACTAATAAGACCCTCGATCTTATATTGGGGAACCAACTAGAAATTAAGCATACACGGACTGAAATAACGAATATTATACAGATGCCCGACAGCAGACCAGAGGAGCACAAGAATCAAGTCAATGATTTGAAATGCGAGGAAGCAAAAAACATCCAACTGGAAAAGCAAAATGAAAAAAGAATCCAAAAATGCGAGGATAGTGTAAGGAGCCTCTGGGACAGCTTCAAGCGTACCAACATCAGAATTATAGGGGTGCCAGAAGATGAGAGAGAGCAAGATATTGAAAACCTATTTGAAGAAATAATGACAGAAAACTTCCCCCACCTGGTGAAAGAAATGGACTTACAGGTCCAAGAAGCGCGGAGAACCCCAAACAAAAGGAATCCAAAGAGGACCACACCAAGACACATCATAATTAAAATGCCAAGAGCAAAAGATAAAGAAAGAATCTTAAAAACAGCAAGAGAAAGAAAGTCAGTTACCTACAAGGGAGTACCCATACGACTGTCAGCTGATTTCTCAACAGAAACTTTGCAGGCCAGAAGGGAGTGGCAAGAAATATTCAAAGTGATGAATACCAAGAACCTACAACCAAGATTACTTTATCCAGCAAAGCTATCATTCAGAATTGAAGGTCAGATAAAGAGCTTCACAGATAAGGAAAAGCTAAAGGAGTTCATCACCACCAAACCAGGATTATATGAAATGCTGAAAGGTATCCTTTAAGAAGAGGAAGAGGAAGAAAAAGGTAAAGATACAAATTATGAACAACAAATATGCATCTATCAACAAGTGAATCTAAGAATCAAGTGAATAAATAATCTGATGAACAGAATGAACTGTTGATTATAATAGAATCAGGGACATAGAAAGGGAATGGACTGACTATTCTTGGGGGGGAAAGGGGTGTGGGAGATGTGGGAAGAGACTGGACAAAAATCGTGCACCTATGGATGAGGACAGTGGGTGGGGAGTGAGGGCGGAGGGTGGGGCGGGAACTGGGAGGAGGGGAGTTATGGGGGGGGGGAAAGAGGAACAAATGTAATAATCTGAACAATAAAGATTTAATTAAAAAAAAACAATCATAAAAAAAAAAGATTGGTTTTATATATTTAGATACTTCTATATTGGGTACATAAATATTTACAAAGGTTATGTCCTCTTATTGGTTTGCTCTCTTTATTATGTAGTGTCTTTCTTAGTCTCTTCCTATAGCCTTTTGCTTTAAAGTCTATTTTGTTAGATATAAGTATTGCTACCCCAGACTTTTTTTCATTTCCATTTGCATGAAATATCTTTTTCAATCCATTTACTTTTAGTCTGTGTATATCTTTCATTTTGAGGTAGGTCTCTTATAGATAGCATATATATGGGTCTTGTTTTCTTATCCATTTAGCTACCCTATTTATTTTGACTGGAGCATTTAAGCTGTTTACATTGCAAGTGATTATTTACAGGTATGTATTTATTGACATTTTATTCTTTTAACTATGCTCTTCTGTTTGTTTCTTTTTTCTTTTTTTTGTCTTTTTGTTCTTAAAGCAGGCCCTTTAACATTTCTTGTAACATGGGTTTGGTGGTAACAAAATCCTTTTTTTTTTTTTTTCCTTGCTTGGTAAATTCATCTTGATTGTAGGTTCTTGCCTTTCATGCTAATTTCTTCTGGCCTGAAATGTTTCTGTTGAGAAATCAGCTGACAGAGATTCCCTTGTAGGTAACTAATTGTCTCTCTTGCAGTTTTAAAGACTCTTTGTGCAGTGGCTGCAATATGGAGTTACCTCAAAAAATTAAAAACGAAACTGCCTTATGACCCAGCAATTCCTTTTTAGGGAATTTATCCAAAAAACCCTGAAACACTAATTTGAAAGAATGAACCCCTATGTTCATTGTACTGTTATTTAAAATGGCCGAGATTTGGAAGCAGCTCATGTCCATCAGTAAATGAATAGACAAAACAGCTGTGGTACATTTACACAATGGAATACTACTTGGCAGTAAAAAGCAAGAAAAATTTACCCTTTGCAACAATATGGATAGACGTGGAGAACATTATGCTAAGTCAGTGGTTCTCAACCTTGGCTGCACATTAGAATCACCTGGGAATCTTTTAAAAATCCTGATTTCTGGGCCTCATCCTCCAGAAATTCTGTTTTTTGTTACTAATGTTGTGGCCTCACCCATAACAAAGAAACAGAATTTCCGGAGGATGAGGCCCAGAAATCAGGATTTTAAAATGATTCCCAGGTGATTCTAATCTGCAGCCAAGGTTGAGAACCACTGTGCTAAGTGAAATAAGCCATTCAGAAAAAGACATGTACCATGTGATTTTTACTCATGTGGAGTTTAATAAACAAACTGAACCAACAAGCAAAATAGACACAGACTCATTAGAGATAGAGGTCAAGCAGGCAGCTCTGGTGGGAGGGGTGTTGGCAAGTAGAAGGATTGAGTGAAAAAGAAAAAAAAAGAGAAAAACTTATGGATACAGACAACTGTGTAATGATTGTGTGGGGTGGAGAGAGGTGAAGATGGAAGAGTGTAAGGGAGGGTAAATTGTGATAGAAAACAATAAAATAAAATAAATCAAGATTGTAACCTTTGTCATTTTATTTATTTTTTTTATTTTCAAAACATATTTTATTGATTTTTACAGAGAGGAAGGGAGAGGGATAGAGAGTCAGAAACATCGATGAGAAAAAAAACATCCACCAGCTGCCTCCTGCACACTCCCCACTGGGTATGTGCCTGCAACCAAGGTACATGCCCTTGACCGGAACTGAACCTGGGACCCTTGAGTCCACAGGCTGACGCTCTATCCACTGAGCCAAACCAGCTAGGGCAACCTTTGTCATTTTAATTATGATGTCTTGGAGTGGGCCTCTTTGGGTTCATTTTGTTTGGGACTATCCACTTCTTGTCCTTTTCCTTCACTATCTTAGAGAAATTTTTAGTCATTATTTCTTCAAATAGGTTCTCAGTCCCTTGCTCTTTCTCTTCTTGTTCTGGTAACCTATGATGCAGATGTTGTTACACCTCATGTTGTCCCAAAGGTCTTTTAAACTATTCTAAATTATTTTAATTGTTTTCTTTTTCTTTTTGTTGCTTTGAGTGGGTGTATTTTTCTACCTTGTCTTCCAAATAGTTGATTTGATCCTCTGCTTCATCCAACCTACTGTTTATTCTTTCCAGTGTATTCTTCATTTCAGATATTGAATATTTTTTCTGACTGTCCTTTTTTATGGTTTCTATATCCTTTTTCATGCTATTGAGCATCTATAATGAACAAACTGAACTAACAAGCAAAATAGAGACTACTACATTGAACTCTATATCTGATAAATTGCTTGCCTCCATGTCCTTTAACTCTTTTTTCTGAAGATTTATCCTGCTCTTTCATTTGAAACCTGTTTTGTTGTCTTCCCATTTTGGCTGCCTCTATGTATTTGTTTTTATGTATTATATAGATATGTTATGCCTCCCTGTCTTCATAGGGTGACCTTATATAATAGGTGTCCTGTGGGATCTAGGGGTGCATTCTCAATGATCACCTGAACTGGGGGCTCCAGGAATGTCCCTTGTGTAGCTGATGTAGGCCCTCCTGTTGTAATTAAGTCTTGATTGCCATTGGGCCATTCATGCATGGGATCAACCCTCAGGCTGGCTGACTTTGAGGCTCAATCTGACCATGGCATATGAGTTGCTGTGCAGGTGCTGACCACATAAAATGGAATTCACCCAGCAGAGTTTGATGCTTGCCGAGGTCTCCCTTTGTATATGCAGTTTTGTGAAGCTTATTTGATCCAACAGTGTGAGGCTACCAGGAATCAGAACGATGGGGCTAGTGATTCTCCCATGAGTGGGTGAGACTGGTCTGGTTTCAATGAAGGCGAGGGTGTGGTCACCATACCAGACCTACACTACTCAGTCTTGCCTAGATTTTGCCCCAACCTCGGCAGGGCAAAGTTACTAGATGTCGGACAGTGGGGTCTCCACAGCTGGCATTGGTGCCCTGAGGGTGGTGCAGCCAAAACCCATTGGGTGGTTCTAGTGTGAAGCATCAGTCATGTTCATGGGAAAGTGGGGGAATGATGCCTTCCCTAAAGCCACACAACTCAGTCACTGACATTCTCTTAGGTTTGCCCAGATCTCTAAACTCTGGCCAAGGCAGCTGACTTCTCAGCAGGGTGTAAGCTTGAAGGATGGGATTAGAGGGAGTCCACAGGGTAAGGTCATTGCTTTCTCCCAGGCTGATGCCATATAAAAGGCATTGCTCCATCCAAGAAATATGGCCTCTGTGTTGTGGGAGAATAACTTAGCACAAGTATCCTGGTAGTTGTCTCTTCAGCTCTCCCCAGAGCCACAAACCCCAGATTTCTTCTTCACTACTCTTGGCCACTCTGCTCTCCTTCCATCAGAGCCCAGAGTGAGTGGCTGAAAACAAAATTTTGTGCCTTGGTCCTTTAAGAGGATGCCTGTGTCTCTAGCAGATTCCTGTCTCTCTCTGATAGGCAAAAACCCCACTACTTTTCATCAGATATGTGGGTGCCTCTTCCTGGCTCTTGTGCTCTGGACTGGGAAGCCCAGCTTGGGGTTTAGACTCCATGCTTCTCAGTGTGAATCCCTTGCAGCTCTTTTCATTTCTCAGCCTTTGCTACCATATTTGATGTGGCTTCTGTAAATCCTTGGTTATAAGACTTCTCTTTAGCTAGTCTGTAGTTGGTTATACAGGATGATTATCCTATAATTTAGTTTTAGTTCTATTTTGGTCCTGGGAGGAGGTGGTGTAGCTTCTACCTACTCCACCATCATCTTTGTGTGGATAGCTTTCTTCTGTTTGTTTTATGTGAGGAGGACATAAGAAACCCTGCCCTAGTGTGTTGTTCTTTTAGTTCATAGATCCCAAACCAGTTCACCTTTCTCTTATTATCTTTCAGTATTCTCATTAATTTGTCTATTCTGTTATGTCAAGGGTTTATAGTTATACCCAGGAGGGAAGAACAGAGAAACAGGAATTCATACAATCTTGTCCAGAGTGGAAGTCCTATATAGAAATTTAATTCTCAAACAATATTTCAAAAAACACAAAAATATAACTTGGTTGATAACATAGGTCAATTGGTATAATAAAGTGAAATATTTATTGGGTTAGCACTTTGGAAACAGTGTTTTTATTTGTGAAAATTAGGTAAGAAAACCTAAACCAAAACAGAGCCTGGAGGCCATGAAAGGAGTATCCTCATGCATGTACCACTCATCTCAATTTACATAATCAGCAGGAAGAAAGAAGAGTTTTGCATACCTCAGCAAGGGCAAACTATTCTCCAGTTGCAGCCAATAAGAAACCATCACAACCATGGACCCTTGTTCTTTTTCAATGAACTTTTGTTCAAAACTACCTTCCCCAATTTCCTCTCAGAAAATAATAGAAAATTGTCCATCCATTTGTCTCCTTGGAATTGCTTATGGCTTGTTAAAGTTTTCTTGTCCAAATAGAGTATTACAAGGTTTTCTAGATAAAACTGAGCCACACATTTTTAAAAAATATTAATTGCTAGCAATGAGGAAAAACTTTCATTAAAAAAATAAAGCTTGCAAATTTTGTTTTTCTACATATAAGGGCTTAAATTCGTCTTGAGGAAAGACTGTTGTCCCTTGTAATGGAGAAATCACTTAATGAGTCTTTTGTTTATGACAAACTAAATCTAAGATTCTAAGATGAAATGGAAAATAAAACTAAATTTCTTTACACAGTAATGCTGCAATACTTCAAAATAAGTTCACTTTCTTTGGAATATAGAGTTGTAAGGAGCAGGACTTTGGGAGAGGAGATATATTCAATACTATTCCCAAAGTGTAAAGGTGAACTAGTTAAGCTTGTTAGATCTGTAGACTGAAAGAAAAGCTTCATCTAGTTGAAGTTTTTTATGTGGTAATTGTATTTTATTTACAACAAAGATTGAAGTAAAATCTAATTAAGTATTATAGCTGAATCTTAATGCTTGTTGTGGGGAATTGAGGGGAGAATGTCAGCCCATGTTTTGGGTGAAGCTATATAAAGAAGAGCCACAACAGCTCATGGAAACCAGCTTTCAATGGATAAGTATGACCTGCACTAGTTTAGAGGCTCACTAAGGTGGCAGGGGACACCTCAAATACATTTATAGACAGGTAAAATTCTATGGAGAATCTCATAAATATTTATGGAAGGAAATGTAAAAACAAACAGCAACAAAAGCGAAATGCTTGAAGTTAAACAGGATAGAAGCTTAGTCTACTGAATTTTGTCATGAAAAGGAAAAGTTGTCTCTGATGTATTGGACATTTATATCATGTGAATATAATAAGACCCTTATACTCTCCAAGTCAGAGGTTTAGTGTAAGACTTAAAAGAGATAACACATGTACAAAAGTACATTACACATGGCAGATTGCTGTACAAATGTAAGGAATAAATTAACACTTAGCTACAGATCATCAAGTAGTTTGGATAATGATTTCTAAAGCTCTTTTAAAAAATTGAAAAATAAAGTGCTTTTTAGTGAAATATCCTATATAATAAAAGTCTAATATGCAAATGGTCCCCTAAACTGGGAATTCTAGCAGGAGCTCGACCAGGGGTTGGCCCCTCCCCCTAGCTGGCCTAGCCCCTGATTGGTCCCCCCACCTGGATTGGGGGCTGGACACGCTGTCCAACCTCCCTCATCTCCTCCCCCCCGCCCACCGGCCCAGCCTGATGGGCCCCACTCTGTGCAGGCCAGCCGGACTCCACCCATGCACAAATTCATGCACTGCACCTCTAGCTTTGTTTATAAGAGACAATACAATGTAGATGAATCATATTATGCTAAAACTTGTTTGTATCATAAATTAGCAAGAAGGGCTAGTTGAAAGACTATAAAAGAATGTTTGATTGCAGGTAAGTTTCTTTTATGCCTTTTATCTTCCTTTTTTAATAGTTTTAGCTTATAGTAATAGGGCTTTTAAAGTTATTTTTTCTTTTACCACCCCTGCACACATAACCTTCTGTTTTTTTTTTTTTTTCTCTGCAGTTCAGGCCACAAGTACTCTTCAGCTACTAGAACTCTTCATTGACCAAGGTCCTTTCAGCCAAACAAGCCTTATCATCTTCAGGATTTTCCTTCTCAGACTTTCCAAAAAAAAAAACAAAAAAACCCCCCCAAAACCCTGTGTATTTATACATGCTTACCATTTTTACCATTAAGAAGATGCAGAATATGTGCATTTCCAAATCCCCTTGAGGCTTTCCAGTTGCATAAATATAGACAACCTGTTAATGTTAAAGAACCTTGCACTCAGATCTCTTAATATATACACTGGAGACTATTCTTTAACATTTTGATTAATGGACCTAGTCTTTCTTTATAGACTCTCCTCACAATAGTCTCCAACTCACTATACTCTGTAATTTGTAGTAACTTGAATCCTCAGGAAGTGGGTACCTGATAACTAAAGAAAAATCTAGACACTATTTTTGTTCTCCTGATCTGTTGAAAATGTTTTTAAAAAATCCCTATGTTATAAATTATGAAATTGAATCTACATAGGTTAACATGTCCAAATATACACAGATGCAAGGGCTGAATTATATTTGAATTCAGTAGACCAGTAATTTTAAAGTTATGCTTTTTAGGAGCTCTCATGAAGTCTACTAGGTATATTTATAATTCTGTGTGTGTGTATTTTGAGGGAGAGTGGATGATGGTAACTACTACTCCCAATAATAAGATGATTAAAAGCTTTGAAAAAGAAATAAGTATTTCTAAAATATAAAATGCTTAAGGAATTTTTGGACAAACTTTAATATGACTCAGAACTCTTCATGTGAGAAGGCTAAAAAGGGCTAATTCAAATGTAATCCTGATATTTGGGAGGCTAGCAATTGGAATCCATGCCAGCAAGCTAACCTATAATTAAGTCATTACCTCCTTCCCAGAAACTGGTCTTGCAGAATCTGTTACAGAGGCCATAAACCTGTGAACAGTGCACTGCCCAGAAGGAGGGTTGTTATCGCTGGCGCTAGGCCAGGCCATCAGATATGGCCTGGAGACCCCCAACACCTGAGGGACTCTTGCAAAGCCTGCGAAAAGGACTGGAAGCATAATCCATATTTGTGGGACAAAGACCACAGGGAAATATAAAATGAAGGCCCCTACATGTTTCGGTACTCTGATTTGGAAATTACTTCCCGGAGTCTGCCGGTGTAATTAAAACAGTGTCTCTCCACTTCTTCAAAGTGTTGCTTGATTTTTCTGGGGTCTTCTGCAACATTTGGTTCCCTGAACCTGGAAGCTAACTGTGTTTTTGGCTCTTGCCTCCAGTGAGTAGACGGGGATGCAGGACAGGCCTCCGGAAGGTGCACCCTGATGATTTTAGCAGAATTAAAACGGGGGGAAACTCTAGGCACTCCCGGACCTCAGTCCAGGACCCGGCTGGCCTCGGGGGAAAGTGGACGGACACTTCTGGGCCTGTCGACAGAATTGGTAAAGTAGGGGCCCCAGTCAGTCAGGCCTACTCCAAGCGAGTAGAAGGGGGAGCTTGATCACCTCCCCAGAAGTCATAGGACTTCATCAGGTTAATTAGTAAGGAATTGAGTGGACTTTTTTTTTAAACTCTGGGTGAATGTCTAGTGAAAGTGCGTTGAGTGTGGAGAGAGAGGGCCTGCCCTCTCCTATCATTTGTGTGGCTCCACAACCTCGGTTACGGGGTCCAAATGGGCCCCAACATGCAGTTCTGCGATTTGTCATAAGGCATAACAGTAACTCACCCCCACGTGGAGGTGACCAGGCCCGGGGTTTATACGGGTGCACCTTAGCTAAGACAAATCTAAGCTCCCAAGGGATGCAGCCAGGCGGGCATCTGAGTGAGGATCTGTGAAAACAGGTCAGCCCCTTCCTTGTCTGTCTCTCGCCACTGATCATCATGGGGTCGGGACAAAGTAAACCCACTGTCCTCAATTGCATGTTGAAAAATTTTAAAAGGGTTTCAATGAAGACTATGGTGTTAAAATGAACCCAAAACACTAAGGAAATTCTGTGAAGTAGAATGGTCAGCCTTTGGGGTCGACTGGCCCTTGGAAGGCTCTCTAGATAAGGGACTGGTCAGGGAAGTCTGGAATGTAGTCACGGAAGACCCTGGACACCCAGATCAGTTCCCTTACATAGACAGCTGGTTAGGAATTGCTCAAACCTTGCCACCCTGGGTCTGGTTCTGCGTGTGTAAGAAGGGACAGAGTAAGGTTTTAGTAGCAGGAGTGAAGAGGCAGGCAGGGCAGGAGCAGATTAAGGAGAGGCAGGCAGGACAGGAGAAAGCAGAAAAGAAGCAGGCAGGAGAAAAAAAATCAGGTCCCTCATAAGGGAACCCAACCCCCTGTTCTGCCAGTACCCCCTGAGGAAGTCCCGCCAGTTTTACCACCTGCATATGTGCCACAGGCAGCACCAAGTGCTCCCCCCGCTGTTGTGGAAGGTCCAGAAAGTCTGGAAACACCACCCCCCTCCTCAACTGGGCTCTCCAGAGCCAGTTGGGCGGCGCTTGTGCTCAGCCGATCAAAGTTCCCAAGCCACAACCAGCACGTCAGATGCCTCTCAGGGAGATTCAGGGTGCCGAAGTGGTTGGTGAAGACGGGACATTACAGGAAGGAAGGCCAGTGTATTATTATCAGCCCTTTACCACAAGTGACATCTTGAATTGGAAACATCACACCCCAGCTTATTCTGAAAAACCTCAGGCCATGGTAGACCTCCTAGAAACGATTTTCCAGACTCAGAAGCCCACCTGGGTGGACTGCAAGCAGGTCCTTTTCATGTTCTTTAGCACTGAGGAGCACATGAGAGTAGTATCAGAGGCTCAGAAGTGGCTCCAGACCAGGCCCCGGCAGGAATATTAGGTACAGACAGATGGGCCAGGGAGTCCTTCCCAGATGAGGAACCTGATTGGAACCCAAACTCAGAAGACGGAAAGGCCGGGCTAGAAAGATATCGGCTGGCCTTCCTCCAGAGGGTCAGGGCCGGAGCCAAGAAGCCCACCAATATGGTTAAAATCTCTGAGGTTTTCCAGAAGCCTGACGAAAGTTCCAGTAGCTTTCTATGAGAGACTATGTGAGGCATACTGGATCTACACCCCCTTTAAACCTGAGGCCCTGGAAAATCAAACCATGGTAAATGCCACTTTTGTAGGCCAAGCCCAGCTGATATCAGGAGAAAAATTACAGAAGCTGGAAGGGTTTGCAGGAAAAAATGCCACCGAACTGCTGGAGATAGCCAACAAGGTTTTCATCAACCAAGATAGTGTGGCAAGGAGGGAGGAAGAAAAGAGAATACAGAGAAGGGCCAATAAAAGAGGCTCAGGCTCCCAGCCAGACCAGAAAGGGAAGCAAGAATACAGATCAGGGGGAAAAGGAAGAGCGAGCCTGAGACAAGACCAGTGTGCCTATTGTAAGGAAACAGGACACTGGAAGAATGAATGTCCCAAACGGCAAAGTAAGAAAACTGGGCCCCCTTTTCCACCCAGTTGCTATCAATGAGAGCCACCTAAAGCAGATCTCATTGGGCTAGCAATGACTGATTCCGACTAGGACAGACCGGGATTTTTACAGCTATACCTCCAAGAGCCCCTGGTCAGAATGAAAATTGGGGGTCAGATTGTGGACTTTATGATTGATACAGGAGCTGAGCACTCAGTAGTCACTCAGAAAGTAGCACCTCTCTCTGGAAAGGAGGTCACCATTATTGGAGCTACTGGGGATCGGACCCGTAGACCATTCTGCCGCCCTCGCCGATGCCAACTTGGCAGTCATCAAGTAATTCATGAATTCCTGTACTTGCCAAACTGTCCAGTTCCTCTAATGGGTAGAGACCTTTTAGCCAAAATGGGGGCAGAAATCACTTTTACTCCAAATGGCTCAGCACAGCTTCGCCTAAGTGAGGAGACCTCTCCAATGATCTTGTCCCTAGCAGTGCCAAGGGAAGAAGAATGGAGACTTTATACCCCCCAGCCAAAGGCCTCACTATTAGAACCTGAATTAGAGAAAGAATTCCCGCTGGTCTGGGTGAAAGGGAATCCTCGAGGCCTGGCTAAGGACCACGCCCTGATACTGATCGACTTAAAGCCTGGGGCACAGCCTGTTAAAGTCCGCCAATATCCAATTCCAAGGGAAGCACGCCTAGGTATCCAGGTCCACTTAGACAGGCTGCTTCAGTGAGGACTTGTTAAACAATGCAGGTCTCCATAGAACATGACTCTCTTGCCTGTGAGAAAACATGGTACTAATGACTACCGCCCCGTTCAAGATCTACATGCTGTTAATGAGGCTGTTATAACCCTGCATTCAGCACTGCCAAACCCCTACACGCTTCTGGGGCTCATTCCATCAGAGGCGGAATGGTTTACATATCTAGATCTGAAAGATGCCTTTTTCTGCCTCAGATTACTCCTTCCAGCCAGCCTCTTTTCGCTTTTGAATGGGAAAACCCAACTACAGGGGCCAAGGAGCAGTTCACCTTGGGTTCAAGAACTCTCCTACTTTTTTTAGTGGAGCACTAGCATCTGATCTGTCTAAATTCCCAGGACAGGACTTGGGATGTGTTCTACTCCAACATGTAGACGAGCTCCTACTGGCCAGCTCCACACAAGTTCAGTGCTGGGAGGGGACATGAGCCCTTCTGAGACTGTTAACTGAAACAGGTTACAGAGTTTCCAAGAAGAAAGCACAGATTTGTCAGAAAGAAGTCAAGTATCTAGGCTTCCGAATCACCCAAGGGAAACGAAGGCTAGGGACTGAAAGAAAGCAGGCAGTATATGCCATTTCAGTCCCTAGCATCCGGCGTCAGATTTGTGAATTCCTGGATAGTGGCAGGGTTTTGTTCAATTTGGATCCCAGGGTTTTCAGACCTGGCCAAGCCTCTCTATGAAGCTTTAAAAGAAGAGGAGGCACCCATCAACTGGGGTCCTGAACATGAGAAAGCTTTCACCACCATAAAGGCAAAGCTCACTGAGGCCCCAGCACTAGGGCTACCAGATGTGATGCGAGACTTTAATCTTTTTGTTCACAAGAACAAAACAGTGGGGTAGCCCTAGGACTTCTAACCCAGGAATTTGGACCCTGGCAAAGACCAGTAGCCTATCTCTCCAAACAGATTGACCCAGTTGTGCCGGAAGCCGGTCCATCCTTGCTGCTTGACACAGTCGCTGCAGGAAAGAAACATCTGCACAGCATATGTTTCAAGGGACCTGGCGTATATAGCATACTGTTCTTAATATGTTTGCTCCCCTTAGCGCTGTGTGTTTTAACCAAGGTCACCTCTCTGAGAAAGGTTGTTTTCCCAGGTAGGAATTTTTCTCTGAAGTCAGGGAGGGGATGCCTCTCCTAGAAATGTTGTTTCCCCTGGTAGGAATTTTTCCCTGAAGTCAGGGAGGGGATGAAACTCCTCAACTAAGTGCCAGGCGGGTAGTTAATCACTACAAACAATCATGCTTAAGCTACATAATCTTTACTCCCTGGAATGGAGATAAGAAACGCCCTAACCTTTGTAATAGAAATTGACAGGATTAAAATCAACTGGGATAAATACGGATGTAACAAGACAATAAACTGCAGAACCTCTCTGGAGATCGAGACCAGAACTTGGCTGGAGATCCTGGCTAGGCTGCTGATCAACTGAACACTGTCTCCATGTTATTCCTTCTTCGCCGACTCCGTCTACACCTTTGGGAACCCCTGGACCTGCTGGGGTTGGACCCCGGCACAGTTGCTTCTGGGTGGCCCCTGTGTCTCAGGGCCCTTGCAGCCATGGCATTGTTAGTCAAGGAAGCGGATAAGCTTACCTTAGGACAGTGATGGTGAACCTATGACACGCCAACTCATTTTTGTGATTGATTTTTCTTCGTTAAATGGCATTTAAATATACAAAATAAATATAAAAAATGTAAGTCTTTGTTTTACTATGGTTGCAAATATCAAAAAATTTCTATATGTGACATGGCACCAGAGTTAAGTTAGGGTTTTTCAAAATGCTGACACGCCGAGCTCAAAAGGTTCGCCATCACTGCCTTAGGACAAAACTTAAATGTAAAAGTACTTCATGCTGTCACCCTGATGGAAACAAGGGGGCAGCACTGGCTGACTCATGCTTGAATGACTCAATACCAAGGATTGTTTTGTGAGAATCCAAGGGTATGATTAGAATCAGTGAGAACTCTTAATCCTGTCACCTTTCTACCCGTTACTGAGTGGGTTCCTGAGCATGATTGTCTGGAAGTCCTAGAGGAGGTTTATTCCAGCCGGCCAGATTTAATGGACAGGCCCCTGCCTAACCCCGACTTGGTATTGTTCACAGACGGCAGCAGCTTCTTAGATGAAGGAAAAAGACGAGCCGGATATGCAGTGCTATCAAACTTTGAGAAAATCGAGGCACAGGCCCTGCCTGAAGGGTGGTCAGCACAGAGGGCAGAACTCTGGGCCCTAGTAAGAGCCCTAGAACTCAGTAAGAATAAGCATGCCAACATCTTCACTGACTCGCGCTATGCCTTTGCTACCCTGCATATCCATGGGGCCATATATAAGGAAAGGGGGCTCTTGACGGCCAGAGGAAAAGGAATAAAAAATCAGAATGAGATTTTAAAGTTACTAGAAGCAGTCTGGGAGCCCAAGGGAATAGCTGTCATCCATTGCAAAGGTCACCAGAAAGGAAAAGACTCAGTATCAGAAGGAAACTGATGGGCTGACGCCACAGCCAAGCTGGCTGCTAAAGAACAAGTGGCACCGTCACGGACCATGTTGGCCCCTGAATTACCTGAACCTCTGAAATACACTCCTCAGGAGGAGGAATGGGCCCAGCAAGAAGGAGGCAAGAGAACAAAGGAAGGCTGGTAGATACTCCCAGATCATAGGGTTTATGTCCCAGAACAGTTAGCTCATAAGGCAGTCCTCCAGCAGCATGAACTTACTCATTTAGGGAAGACTGCCCTAGAAGCTTTGTTAGGCAGATACTACCTAGTTGCCCGTCATCCCTCCTTGTGTGCCTCAGTCTCTCAGCGTTGCCTCCTCTGTGCTCAGAACAGTGCCAAACAGGGTCCTGTGGGACTGATAGGAGTCCAGCACTGTGGGCAAGCTCCTTTTGAGGACTTAGAAGTAGATTTTACAGAAATAGGGCCTAGCAAAGGAAATAAATACCTGTCTTTGTTTGCACCTTTTCAGGTTGGGTCGAGGCATATCCCACTCGCATGGAAAAGGCAAAAGAAGTCACTAAGGCATTGCTGAAGGATATAATTCCATGGTATGGAATGCCTCTGACCATAGGGTCTGATAATGGCCCAGCCTTTGTAGCAGAAATAGTACAACAGGCAGCTAAGGCTTTAGGAATTAAATGGAACCTACATCAGCCTATAGGCCTCAGAGTTCAGGGAAAGTAGAACACATGAATCGGACCATAAAGCAGACTATGGCTAAGCTATGCCAAGAGACAGCCTTACCCTGGACAGATATCTTGCCTCTTGTACTCTTGTGAGTACACTGTGCGCCAAGGGCCAGGGTAGGTTTCTCTCCATTTGAAATTTTATATGGTAGACCCCCTACCTTAATTCGGCCAAAGGGAGATTTGGGGGAAATAGGGAACTTAGAAATCCAGAAACAACTACAAGGACTTGGAAAAACTGTCTTTGAAGTCCACAGGTGGGTTACTGATGGACTACCCATCTCTCTAGGTACAGCTTTACATCCTTATAAACCTGGAGACCAGGTTTGGGTAAAGGATTGGAAAAAGGAGCCCCTCAAGCCTACCTGGAAGGGACCCTATCCAGTCATATTAACCACCCCCACAGCTCTCAAGGTTGCAGGACTGAATACCTGGATCCACCACTCCCGGGTGAAGGCAGTCCACCAGTCGAGTGATGCCCAGCCTGAGTGGAAGGTGACCTCTGACCAGAAACACCCTCTGAGGATCACCCTTAAGAAGACAGCGGACCTGGCCGATCAACCTGCTCCAAAGAATTCAGATAACACCCTGCTGAATTCTCCCTAACACTAAGCTTTCTTTCTTATCTCCTCCTAAAGGTAATATGCTCTGGTAATTCTGAATAATCATTGGTTTTATCTTTCTAATAATTCTCATTTTGTCTTTTTATGAGTGCCGCTGGAACCCAAGGCCAGTACCAGGAGGAGAACTTGTCTGCTCTTGCTGGGACACAGAAGCACCATAAAATTACTGTTTCCCACACAGCAAGGGACAAAGGCCTCATCATGAATTGTTGGACTACACCTTGTCATGCCATCTTGGCTACATCTGCCTGGCAGGAATAGTCATAATACTACTCCTTGTCCTAGCGGTTCACTGTTGTAGACCCCCCACTGAACAGAAATAGAGGGAATAACATGCTCCCACTAATAATATTAGCTAGCACATACTCGCCTCCCATAGGGGCCACTGCCATGCACCCTTGCTTAGAAACTCGCTACCCAAATATGCTAGACCGGGTAGTCTATGGAAAAGCCCAATCAAGCCAGATTTTTGTTAGCTACACTTATCAGCCTGCAGCATGTTATGACTCCACAACCAAATGCACGTGGGTGGGGTGTGTGGGGGGGATTGTATTGGATGAAAAAAATAATAGGACCTGTCATGGACAATTTGTTTCAGCAGTACCCAGGGCCAGCATCCAACAGGTTGCCTCCCAGATGAACTATGCAACTCTACCCTCATGGCTGAAAACATCACCTACCCTTGGTGCCTCCTTGCAGGGACATTCTACATGTGTGGGACCGTGGCTTACCTATGCCTGCCTGAAAACTGGACAGGAATGTCTTTAAACTTCAGATGGGCCTACAAACCAGAAGAATTTCCTACAAACCCCTCTGAGAGAAAAAAACGGGGTGCTAACCCCTTTTGTCATCGTCCCTTTCCAGCTGGAAGCAGCTAAGAGCGGTCATCGCCCACATTCACCATAACAACCCATAGTTGTTTTACCACAAGGCTAAGAGAAGCTTGTGGGACAAAGGGGGAGGGGGGAATGAGAAGGCTAAAAAGGGCTAATTCAAATGTAATCCTGATATTTGGGGGGCTAGCAATTGGAATCCATGCCAGCAAGCTAACCTATAATTAAGCCATTACCTCCTTCCCAGAAACTGGTCTTGCAGAATCTGTTACAGAGGCCATAAACCTGTGAACAGTGCACTTCCCAGAGGGAGGGTTGTTATCGCTGGTGCCAGGCCAGGCCATCAGATATGGCCTGGAGGCCCCCAACACCTGAGGGCCTCTTGCAAAGCCCAAGAAAAGGACTGGAAGTATAATTCATATTTGTGGGACAAAGACCACAGGGAGATAAAAAATGAAGGCCCCTGTGTCAGAAGCCAGTCCATCCTTGCTGCTTGATACAGTCGCTGCAGGGAAGAAACATCTGCACAGCATACGTTTCAAGGGACCTGGTGTATATGGCATACTGTTCTTAATATGTTTGCTCCCATTCTTAGCGCTATGTGTTTTAACCGAGGTCACCTCTCCGAGAAAGGTTGTTTCCCCAGGTGGGGATTTTTCCCTGGAGTTATGGATTAACAGGACTAAGGAAGGGAATAAAACCCCTTAACTAAAAGATTGATGGAACTTGGGGATTCAGCAGGGCTGAATACATATTTCCTGTTGCTGGAATAGCTAAGGGCATTTCCCCACACCTAAAGATTTGCATATATTATTGCCTGTTGCCAGACAGCTGAGGGCATTTTAATCTACATGTTATTGTCTCCTGCTGGTCAAACACCTGAACAGCTGAAGGCAGTTCCCCAAAACTGACAATGCCTACTCTATACCAAACTTACTTTTGGTATGTATATCTACTTTGCTATAGGGCATGATGTGGGAATAAAAAGAGCCCTGAGTCCGGAGATAAGAGAACTAGGTTCCTATAGCCAAGCTTCCTCTGGCTTCCCCATGGATTAAAATTTATGTTATATTTCTAGTCTCTTTATTAATTTACATGCAGTGCCTTCTCCAGATTCCTGAATCCTTCTAGATGCTGGGAAAGACCCCCAGCAAGAGAAGCCTGAGTTTGAAAAATATAATAAATGCATAATGGACAAGCTCTCCTGGTATTGCCACCTTTTGGCACAGAAATCCAAGGAGACTAATTGTAAGTTAAATCCTGACCTTCCAGGTCTTCATGAAAGTTTATTTTGTCAAGGAGAATATATTTCATTAAAGACTTGTTAGCTTGTTTAAAGTTTTTTTTAACTTTAAAATATTTTGACATATGGTATGTGTGTGAAGGAAAACCCCTATTCTGTAAAAATACTGTTTGGAATTCTCTGCTATTCTTTGGACGGCCTCTTATTCTGAAAAAGGAACTTTGCTTTCTAGCCTGCTTGAATAGTGGGGGAGATAAACTTAGCTATCTGACCTTGTAGGCCAGAGACTAGATACACCCAATGCCATGCCAGGTGCATTTTTTAATTGGATAGAACTGTATAGTTTTCAAGGCTGCCGCCAGCAAGCACACAAAGGGCTGGCTCTTCTATAAAAAGGGAAGTTCTGCTTGTAGCTGTGCTTAGATTTGGATTCATTTCCCTGAGCCTGCCGCGGTGAATAAAGTGTAACTCCAAACTCTCAGAGCGTTGTTTGGTTCTGGTCCGTTTTTTTCTGTAACATGTGGACCAGTATATATATTCTTGCCTCAGTCCCTGCTAATGTTATGGATGAGTTTTCTGGTTCTTGCTTCATCTGGGTGACCATCAGTTTAACATCAGACATTCTTTTACTTGTATGCAGTTTAATAGTAATGAGCTAACTATCTTCTTTTTCTATAGAATGTCCTTACAAGGAGGTTTTATTTGAATTGACTTACATTAGTCTCTTTTCTTATAAGTTTGAAATAAAACTAGCATGCACTTACAATTACATTGAATAAACAATTTTAAACAACCTAAACCTCAATTTCAACTTCTATTTTTACTCTATATTATCTTAAAACCTTTGGATAATAGATTCTTTGACCAAAATTTTTTCAGCCAAACAAAATAAATTGAAATCATCCAAACTAGAGCATACTGTGCCTATGAAATACATAAATGGATGAATGGAAGGAGGGATGGATAGATAGGAAGCAGATAGATTTTTTTAAAAAGTCATTTCTGTTCAGTGTAATTATTTTATCCTATTCAAGTAATAATTTACACCTATAAACAATGAGGCTATTGCAGCACTTACTGTGCCGTAACAGTGTAGTAGAAAAGATAAAGAATAAGTTTTAGGACCATATAGTACTACATTGAAATCTTTACTCTGCCACCAACTAAATGTGTATTTTCAAGTTAAAAAAATCTCTAAAATATAATTTTCTCACTGTGAGATGGAGAAAGTATACTCATTTCTCTTTACAAGAGAGCAATTGGTTCTAAAAGTGTCACTTATAAATATTAGAAATTGTATTGTTCATTGGAATTTATGTAATAGCTACAAGGTTCTAATTAATTAAAAAGAGAATTCAAGCATGAAGCTCATAATATACTGAAATATATATATCCCTAATTGGATTGTGTACAAATCTGGAGTATTAGTCACCATACCAATAAACAGTATTTATATTTTACAACTTGCTTAGAAGTTTAGTAGACTACCATAAAATGGTAACAATCTTTGAAGTGATTTGGAGATTATTCTTGGGCAAAATAAGGTTGAGTTAGATTTAGAAAGGGAAATCTAAGCCCACTAGAAAGAGATGAAATCAAATATGTTTTTTGTGAAGATTAAATAGTCTAACATTTGTTAACTATTTGCTACAGTGCACGTTTCAAAGTAACTGATCAATAAATATTATTTTTTTATTCACAGAATCTGTGTTCCTGATATGAACATAATGTATCATCATTTGAAATGCCTACACTGGCCAAAGTAAAATTTGAAAATATTTTTTATTTTCAAAAATCTATTGAAATGCCCATCTTCCTAGGAAGTCTAACATATTACGTAGTTACAAATTAACATATTGGTGGGGAGTAATTTGCTGATAAGATTAGAAGAAACCACTAGATGGTATTTTTGTGGGGTGTGTGTGTGTGTGTGTGTGTGTGTGTGTGTATTTTGGGGGCAGCTAAATGCAAAATATATTTCAATGAGAAGGAGTTGACAAATTCATAGACACTGATAAGATGATAAAGTAAGAACCATGCTAATATATTTGAAATTTACCCTGCAGCCTGTGGGAATTAAATCACTATAATCAGAGAAATGACATGATCAGACTTAATTTTGGGAGCATTGACAGGATATAAAAGAAAAGATAAAAAATTGAGAACGGAGGAGCAGTGAATAATTCATTGGCTAATTCAGGCCAGAGGGGATGAGAACTTTAAATAAGGGTCTTTGGAGGGATAAAAAGGAAGATTTCAGAAGCATTTTTAGAGTGAAAACTTATAGAGCTTCATACTTACTTAGTTAAAAGGATTAGGCTAATTTTAGGATTTCTTGCTTGAGCAAATAAGTGAATGCTATGTGATTTATTAAAATAGGAAATTTGGGGGATAGAACAAGTTTGGAGGCTGGGTGAGGGGGGGGGTGATGAGTTGATTTATTTGACTTTTTTTTTTAATACATTTCATTGATTTTCTACAGAGAGGAAGGGAGAGAAACAGAGAGTCAGAAACATCGATGAGAGAGAAACATCAACCAGCTGCCTCCTGCACATCTCCCACTGGGGATATGCCCGCAACCCAGGCACATGCCCCTGACCGGAATCGAACCTGGGACCCTTCAGTCCGCAGGCCGATGCTCCATCCACTGAGCCAAACCGGCTCCGGCGATTTATTTGACTTTTTAAAAATGTTATGATGAAACTGCCCAGAAATATATTGAAAATATAAGATGATACCAACACATAAAGGCAGATTGAAGAATAAAGGTCAGGGAATGATAAAAACAAGGTATAAATTAAAACAGCCAAACAAGGAAAGTTTTAAGAATATCTTAAGAAGTAGTTAGAAGTGTCATATTACTGTCAGTGTCAAAACAGTTTAGATCAGCCTGGCTGGTATGGCTTAACAGTTGAGCATCAACACAGGAACCAAGAGGTCCCAGTTAAGGCACATGCCTGGGTTGGAGGCTCAATCCCCAGAGGGGGCTGCAGGAGGAAACCAATTAATAATGTTTCTCTCATGGTTGTTTCTATCTCTATATCCCTCTCTCTTCCTCTCCCTCTCTCTCTAAGAAAAAAACCCAAAAACATATTTTTATAAATGTTTAGATCAGTACAAGGAAATATCATTAAGTTTGACTGGATCTATTCATAAACCCAATTAAGAGATGGTCACTATTTTGGTATGAATCAAATGTAGGTTATAGTGCTTTGAGAATCAACTGAAGAAAGACAAAATAGCAAAATATAATACAAATTCCTTTAATAAATCTGAGGATGAATGGAAGGAGAAATATGAAATTATACTTTGATATTGAGAAGTTTCCAGTTAGGCAAATTAATTTTGCTGCAGATAAATTAGAGAAGAATTCAAAATTTCTGAGGTTATTAAAAATCATTATTGTTAAGAGTATTACAGATGTCTCCCTTTCCCCCTTCATTGCCCCCCTCCATCCAGTTCCTGCCTTATGCCAAGCCTTAACCATCCTATTGTTTGTGTCCATAGGTAATACATATATGTATATAAGATATTTGGTTGATCTCTTCCTGCTCCCCACCCCGCTTCTCTATGTGATTCATCAGTCTGTTCTATGTTTCCATGCCTCTGATTCTATTATATTCATCAGTTTATTTTATTCATCAGATTTATTGTTCATTTATTTTGATATTTAGATTCAATTGTTGATAGATACATATTTGTTGCTATTTTATCATTCATATTTTTCTTCTTCTTCTTCATCTCTTCTCCTCCTCCTCTTCCTCCTCCTCCTCCTCCTTCTTCTTCTTTTCCCTCTTCTTAGAGAATACCCTTCAACCTTTCATGTAATACTAGTTTGGTGGTAATGACCTCCTTTAGTGTTTTCTTGCCTGGGAAGCTCTTTATCTGACCTTCAATTCTAAAGATAGCTTTGCTGGGTAGAGTAATCTTGGTTGTGGGTCCTTGCTATTCATCACTTTGAGTATTTCTTGCCATTCTCCGCAAAGCTTCTGTTGAGAAATCAGCTGACAGTCATATGAGCATTCCCTTGTAGATAACTAATTGCTTTTCTCTTGCTGTTTTTAAGATTTTCTATTTGTCTTTAACCCTTAGCATTTTTATTATGATGTGACTTGGTGTGGATTCTTCTTGTTTGTCAATCTCTGTGCTTCCTGGACTTGTACGTATATTTCTTTCACCAGGTAGGGGAAATTTTCTGTCATTATTTCTTCAAATAGGTTTTTAATATCTTGCTCTCTCTTTTCTCCTTCTGGTACGTCCATAATGTGAATGTTGGTAAGTTTGAAGTTATCCCAGAGGCTCCTTACATTATCTTCATATTGTTTTTATTCTTTTTTCTTTATGCTCTTCTGATTGGGTGTTTTTTGCTTCTTCATATTCCAAATCATTGATATGATTATCAGCATCCTCTACTCTACTGTTGTATCCCTGTAAATTATTTTTTATTTCAGTTAGTGTATGCTTAATTTCATATCTTTGATGTTCTTACTAAGATCCTTGAAATTCTCACTAATTCTCTTGAAGCTCTCATTAAGTCCCTTGAAGCTTTCATTAAGATCCCTGAGTTACCTTATAACCATTGTTTTGAACTCTGTATCTAGTAGTTTGCTTGCTTCCATTTCTTTCATTTGAAACCATTTTTTTGTTTCCACATTTTAGCTACTTCCCTGTGTTTGTTTCTATGTGTTAGGTAGAGCTGTCATGTCCACTAGAATTGGTAGAGTGGCCTTGTGTATTAGATGTCCTGTATGGCCCAATGGCTCAGTTTCCCCAGTCACCTCTGCTGGGCACTCTAGGTGTGTCCTGTGTGGGCTGTGTGCACAGTCTTGTTGTAGTTGAGACTTGATTGCTGTTGGTGTCACTGGGAGGAATTGGCCACCAGGCCAATTGGCTGCAAGGACCAGATATGACTACAGTAGAAGTTCTGTGCAGGAGAAACCTCTATGGAGTAGGACTTGCTTCAGTGGCCCTTTGGTGCTCACTGAGTCTGTCCCTTGAGTGTGTCACTTGTGGATGCATAGAGTTGTAACCTGGTACGGTCTGAAGCTGTCCACTAGGTGCACCCGAGCTTTGCAGCGGGTGCTGGGACTCAGAGAGGCAGAGCCCCTGGGGACAGGACTGAGAGCCGCCATAACTGCTCTCTCCGGCCCACCCTGTTGATCCTGTGCGACCCGCCCTACCCAAGCCCTGCACAGAGGCATTTGCCGGATAGCCTCAGGCAAAGGCTAGATTAGCACCTCCCTAGAGGACAGAAGTTCTCTCACTGCTGACACAGCTGATTCTCATAGCCACTTGGCCTGGAGGTCAAACCCTCCCTGGAATTAGCTACAACAATCAAGATTTATCTATAAGACTGCAAACAAAGACCACTAGGGGGTGCACCAAAGAAGCATAACAAAATGCGGAGACAAAGAAACAGGACAAAATTGTCAATGGAAGAAATAGAGTTCAGAACCACACTTTTAAGGTCTCTCAAGAACTGTTCAGAAGCTGCCGATAAACTTAATGAGATCTACACGAAAACTAATAAGACCCTCGATCTTATATTGGGGAACCAACTAGAAATTAAGCACACACGGACTGAAATAACGAATATTATACAGACGCCTGACAGCAGACCAGAGGAGTGCAAGAATCAAGTCAATGATTTGAAATGCGAGGAAGCAAAAAACATCCAACCGAAAAAGCAAAATGAAAAAAGAATCCAAAAATGCGAGGATAGTGTAAGGAGCCTCTGGGACAGCTTCAAGCGTACCAACATCAGAATTATAGGGGTGCCAGAAGATGAAAGAGAGCAAGATATTGAAAACCTATTTGAAGAAATAATGACAGAAAACTTCCCCCACCTGGTGAAAGAAATGGACTTACAGGTCCAAGAAGCCCGGAGAACCCCAAACAAAAGGAATCCAAAGAGGACCACACCAAGACACATCATAATTAAAATGCCAAGAGCAAAAGATAAAGAGAGAATCTTAAAAACAGCAAGAGAAAGAAACTCAGTTACCTATGAAAGAATAAAAGAATGTTACAAACTGCACAGGCCCAGCTGCCAGGCCTAGCTGCCTGTTTTATCTCAACTCCCTAGGCTTCCCCCACTAGAGATAGGAACAGAGGGAATGACGCCCTCCCCAAGGCTATTACAGGAGATAGCCCCAACAAAGGATGGGTTGAGTAAACCCAGCTTCAATCAACCTTGAGAGGAACAGGCTGTAAAACACCAGGAAGGAGTGCCTTATCCCTATCAAGACACAAACAATTTCTTTGTTCTCCTCTTACCCTCCTGCATGCAACCCCTCCCTGATGTGTGATTTTAGCATATAAATAGCTGAAAAACTCCTTGCTGGGGGCACAACTCCTCTGCTCCTGCGTGAGTATGGGTTGGGCCCCAGCTCGCTGGAATAAAGAATAAAGCCTCTTGCGTTTTGCATCAAGTGAAGTCTCCTGCGGTTGATTGGGGTCGCCGTCGATCTGTGGGACAGAGTGAGGGTCCCGCTTCAGGGGTCTCACACCTACAAGGGAATACCCATACGACTGTCAGCTGATTTCTCAACAGAAACTTTGCAGGCCAGAAGGGAGTGGCAAGAAATATTCAAAGTGATGAATACCAAGAACCTACAACCAAGATTACTTTATCCAGCAAAGCTATCATTCAGAATTGAAGGTCAGATAAAGAGCTTCATAGATAAGGAAAAGCTAAAGGAGTTCATCACCACCAAACCAGGATTATATGAAATGCTGAAAGGTATCCTTTAAGAAGAGGAAGAGGAAGAAAAAGGTAAAGATACAAATTATGAACAACAAATATGCATCTATCAACAAGTGAATCTAAGAATCAAGTGAATAAATAATCTGATGAACAGAATGAACTGTTGATTATAATAGAATCAGGGACATAGAAAGGGAATGGACTGACTATTCTTGGGGGGGAAAGGGGTGTGGGAGATGTGGGAAGAGGCTGGACAAAAATCATGCACCTATGGATGAGGACAGTGGGTGGGGAGTGAGGGCGGAGGGTGGGGCGGGAACTGGGAGGAGGGGAGTTATGGGGGGGGGAAAAAGAGGAACAAATGTAATAATCTGAACAATAAAGATTTAATTAAAAAAAAATAATTTTATGGTTGGAGGTCACCACATCATGAGGAACTGTATTAAAGAGTTGCAGCTTTAGGAAGGTTGAGAACCACTGCATGTAATATCTTAACTCAGTCAAAAATGTAAATACCAGGAGGTCCTTAAGTAATCAATTCAATAATCAGATTTACAGTTTCCAGCAGAGGCTTTGGTTGGTGTGAAAGTAGTGCATTTTTCCATAGAAGGGGTATGTGGCATTCCCCAAAATTAAGGCTAACATAGATAAAGGGTTGTCACAAAACTTCCTTTGACAACTATAGTTATAATGAACCAGAGTGCTAGCCCTCTTAAATTAAGAATCCATTAGAGATGGGAAAAAATAAGCCACCAAAAAGAACATTTAAACTAAGGACTAATTTTCAACACTTGACTACCTTCTATTTTATGGTTCTTAATCTTAGGGGTACAGTCATCATTTGGGCAGCTTGTTAAACATAATTTCTGGCCTCCACCTTCTGATATAATGATTTTGTCTAGTGTATAGATCAGGAACCTGTGTAATTTTTTATAATGCCCTAAATGATTCTGATATAGGTCATCTGAAATATAGACTCATACAAACTTTGCAGCATAAATGTATATAGAAATGTTAGTATATTTTCTGTCATTTGTTTTATCTTTGTCAAATGTAACCCCATCTCTCAATTGTCTTAACCTTTGACCCCATTTAGTTCTAAAAAAGTCCTCAAAGTTTGACTACTCATCTTTCATTAAGTTTTTTAAAATACATATATAACAATAAAATAGAATCCTAGAAACTTTGGCTCCTTTTGGAAAATAAAATTAAATGTTTGTGAATTATTTTTCCAACTAATGTAAGGAGGTACTATAGAAAATTAAAGCAAATCAAATATAGGCTCTATGATATATAATCTATTTTTCTTTACTTTAGCATTCATATTGTGTTATACTTTTGTACATTAATGTTAAACAATACTCTTGGGTGTCCCAATTTTCCTATTCAGAAATGCATACTCCAAGAGTAGTTAGCTAACATTTTCATAAACGAGCAAAATATAGAGTTAGGTAACTACTATTAGTGCTTCCATTATCAATATCTCTGATCAACACTCACTTTTCTCTTCTCTGGATATCAGTTATTTGGTGTATCATCTTCTATGCCTTTACTTTAAGCCTAAGTTTGTCTTTGGAACTGACTTGGGTCTCCTGATGGCAGCAGCATATACTTGTGTTTTGTTTTGTTTTCTTTTGTTGTATGTGTGTGTGTGTGTGTGTGTGTGTGTGTGTGTGTTTAATTCATCCAGATACCCTGTTTCTCTGTGTGATGGGTAAATTCAGTCCATTAATATTTAATGTTGTTATTGATATTCTAGAGGCCCGGTGCATGAAATTCGTGCATGGGTAGGGTCCCTAAGCCTGGCTGGTAATCGGGGCTGATCAGGTTCCCCACCTCCCAGCCTCCCCACCTCCCTGCCTCCTCCTTCCCTTGCTCCCTCAGCGCCCCACTGCTGCCGCTGGTCACCCACCATGTTTTGCCCCGCCCCCTGGTGGTCAGCGCACATCATAACAAGCAATTGAACTTCCGTTCTCCCTGTCTAACCCCCGAGGGTACACTTTGCATATTAGCATTTTATATTTATAGATAAGAACTTTCCACTGGCATTTTATCTTTCGTTTTCTGATTGCTCAGTATTTCCATTGTTTCTATTCCCTTCTGTTTCTGTATGCTATTTTAGTTTGGTAGTTTTCTATGAAATTACTAGAGGCCCGGTGCACAAAAATGTGTGCACTCAGGGCGGTTCCTCAGCCCGGCCTGTGCCCTCTCACAGTCTGGGACCCCTCAGGAGATGACCACCTGCTGGCTTAGGCCCGCTCCCTGGGGGACCGGGCCTAAGCTGACAGTCAGACATCCCTCTGGCAGCCTGGCAGCCCTCGGGGGATGTCCACTTGCCAGCGGGGAGAATGCCTAAGCTGCAGTCGGATATCCTTAGCGCTGCTGAGGAGGCGGGAGAGGCTCCCACCACCACCGCTGTACTGGCAGCTGTCAGCCTGGCTTGTGGCTGAGCAGAGCTCCCCCTGTGGGAGTGCACTGACCACGAGGGGCAGCTCCTGCATTGAGCGTCTGCCCCCTGGTGGTCGATGTGTGTCATAGTGAACAGTCTTTCCCAGTCATTCTGCTGTTAGGGTCAATTTGTATATTACCCTTTTAATATATAGAATAGAGGCCCGGTGCATGGGTGGGGGTCGGCTGGTTTGCCCTGAAGGGTGTCCTGGATCAGGGTAGTGGTCCCACTGGGGTGCCTGGCCAGCCTGGGTGAAGGGCTGATGGCTGTTTGCAGGTTGGCCACAGCCCCTTCAGGGTGGGGGTCCCCGCTGGGGTGCCTGGCAAGCCTGGATGAGGGGCTCAAGGCCGTTTTCAGGCTGGCTACACCACCTTCAAGGTGGGGGGTCCTGCTGGGGTGCCTGGCCAGCCTGGGTGAGAGGCTGATGGCTGTTTGCAGGCTGGCCAAGCCCCCCAGTGGGGACCCTCACCCCATGAGGGTGTGGCCAGCCTGGGTGAGGGGCTGATGGCTGTTTGCAGGTTGGCCATGGCCCACAGCCACCCAAGCTCCCAGTGGAGGCTGGCTGGAAGCAGGTATCTGGGATTTATTTATCATCTATAATTGAAACTTTGTTGCCTTGAGTGGAGGCCACAGCCGTCCAGGGCAGGCGGGAAGCTTGGCTTCCTCCATTGCTGGGGCAACCAAGCCTCCTGCTTGCTCCAGCTCCATGGCTGCCAGCCGCCATCTTGGTTGGGTTAATTTGCATGTAGTCACTCTGATTGGCTGGTGGGCATGGCTTTGGGTATAGCAGAGGTGCAGTCAATTTGCAGTTTCTCTTTTATTAGATTAGATTCTCCATTTCCTCTTTTTTTTTTTTTTTCTGTTTTGTGCCTCAGTTCTGGCTTTTTGTTTTGTGGTTACTATCAGGTTGGCATAACATGTCTCATAGGTAAAATAATCCTTATTTTCTGATAGCATCTTATTTTTATTTGCTTATTCAAGTTCCATCCTTTTCTTCTTCCCCTTTTAGTATTTTCTTTCTTTCTTTATTTTTAAATACATTTTTATTGATTTTTTTTTACAGAGAGGTAGGGAGAGAAATAGAGAGTTAGAAACATCAATGAGAGAGAAATTCTGATCATCTGCCTCCTGCACACTCCCAACTGGGGATCACGCCGACAAACAAGGTACATGCCCTTGACTGGAATTGAACCTGGGACTCTTCAGTCCACAGGCCAATGCTCTATCCACTGAGCCAAACTGGTTAGGGCATCCTCCTCTCCTTTTATATTTTTGTTATCACAAATTATTACTTATGTTGTGTGTTCATTACTAAATTAAAGTGGCTATGGTTATTTTTAATGTTTTTCCCTTTAACATTTATTTTATAATTAAATGTTTTAATGCCTTATTATGAAATAGAGTTACAATTTTCTGCTTCAGTCTGCCTGTCACTATACTCAAAGTTTTGTGTATTTTTGACATTTTGTTGCAGGTAGAACTCCTTTCAACATTTCCTGATGTAGTAAATTCCTTCAGCTTTTATTTGTCTGGGAAAGCTTTTACTTCTTTAGATCTCAAGAATAACTATGCTGGATATATTATTCATGACTGGAGGTTTTACTCTTAATATTTTGAATATATCATTCCACTCTTCCAAGGCTTGTAGTGTTTCTACTGAGAAATTTGATAATAATCTGATGGGATTTCCTTTGTAAATTATTTATTTGTTCTTGGTTTCCTTGAGAATTCTTTGTCAGTTTTAATATGGTTTTGTTTTTTGTGTGTTTTTTTTTTTTTTTTTGGAAATGGTCTTTTTTTCATTGAGATAATTTGGTGTTCTGTTAGCTTCTTGCACTTTAATGTCATGTTCCTTCCTGATGTTTTGGAAATTCTCATCAATTATTTATTTTAATAGGCTTTCTGTTCCCTTCTCCCTCCTTCTGGGATATCTAATATCCTGATGTTGCCCTTTCTGATAGAGTCATGTAGTTCTCACTGAGTTATTTTAGTCTTAGTTTTCTCTGTTCTTCCATTTTAATTATCTCTAGATTTCTATCTTTGAGCTTGCTAATTCTCTTGTTCATATGGTCTGCTCGATTTCAAAAAATTTCTAATGTATTCTTCATCTCATTTATTGAATTATTTAACTCCAGAATTTTTGTTTGGTTCTTTTGTATAGTTTTAGACTCTGGTAAAGTACTTCTTCTGCTCATTAATTTTAGTTTTGAACTCATAATACTGCCTGTCTGAGTTTTCTTGTATCTTTTTTAGCATCTTTCCGGCTGCTATTTTAAATTCTCACATTTATATCACAATATTCCATAACTTTGTGTTTGGTTTCTGGAGTAGTGTCATTTTCTTTCTGTGTTATCATATTACTTTGGTTGCTCATGATGGGGGGGTCCTGCGGGGTATCCCAGATACCTGCTTGATGAGTTGTTACTCTGCGGGCACATTTGAAGTAGTGAACACTTTTCTTACTTAGGTTCTGTTTTGATTTTAACAATTTAACAGGTTGATAAGTAAAGCTTTTTCTTTTACTTTCTAGTATATAGTGCTATAGCACATGTTTTTGTTTTCTCTTACTTGTGCATCTTGTGCCTCCATGATCACAGTGGGAGATGTGGCTGTGGTCATGGTTTTTGCTGCCTGGATGAATTGGGTGGTCGGTGCCCCTACTGTATGTCTGGGTCACCTGGGTATTGGGGCACCACCATCACTGTGGTCAGATGTGGCTGGTGTGAGGAGCCAGGTTTATAAGCCCAACAAACTGCTTGTTTATTCCTTATGGTTGCTGGTGCTTCAGGAGGTCATAGACTAATTTCCACTGTTATTACTTGGATTAACCACAATTGGGAAAGAGTATCCGATTTTCAGGCACCAAGGATATTAGAGCCCATCTTCCCCTCTTCCAGACATGGTGTGGGAGCCTCACCTTGGTCCTCCACTGCTACCACGTTTACTGGGGCCATAAGATAAGTGGCTGTGATATCATGTCTGTCCTCCCCACATCCCATATGTTCCAATATGCCTACCTTCAGATGTAATGATGTGTGGATCTCTCAGTTGCCCTAGTATGAGTAAAGAAACCTTTGTTGGGTTATGGGTGTTCACTTAATTTTAGAACAATGGGAAGATTCAAAGGGGTTATCTCACTCCACCATAATGCTGATATTATTCCCAAAACGTTTCTTTTTTTATGTAACTGTTCATGTATAATGTTTAACCATGATCCATTGCTAAGTTCTATAGGTACAATATTTCATTTAATTTCTGCCAACAGTTTTATTAGGTAGTTATTCTCAGTTCCTATAATAGATGAAATAACTGAGATATAGTTTAAGTGACTTCCTCAAAGTTGCACAGTTCATAAGGTCTGAATGGTTCAAAATATGTACTGTTCACTGTGTAATCCAAGTTTTAGGAATCTATTATTCACAATTTCCCAAAATTTGTCTTTAAAATGTTAGTACAATCAATTGTACTTTAAAAACAATATTCCATATAAGTTAGTAATTTCTTTCAGCTTCTTGGAGATTTCTTAACTGCTTATATATTACAGGTTCTGTTGTCAAAGTCATGTTTTATATTTTTAAAGGCAACATTATTTATTTAGATTTATTTGACCATGAAACACTTTCCCATATATCAAATATCAATATATTTATAAATATAGGAAACTTACATTCTATTTCCAGCTCTAATCAGACCAGCAGCATTGAAGTAAGGTATTAATGATGGGTCCAATTAAAGAAGACATTCTTTCATTTATTTGCCATGCACTTATTTTTCATGACTCTTCTTAAAAATAATGCTAGTTGATGGAGAAAGATACAAATAGGACTGAGTTCCTGTCTTCAAGGAACTTTCAGACCAGTAACAAATGAGAACTGGCATTTCTCTAGAGTGGTTAGCTCTTTAGGTTAGTTTCATAAAAGTATTAGTAATTCTGTGTCAAGAGTTTGGTCTCTGAAAAGTTAATTGGCTAGGATAAATTTTAGCTTCATTTAGATGATTATCAAAAACGTGTAATTTCAGTTAAGATGAAACTTCCCTCTTCTCCCTATTTCTAATCTTGATCTAAACAAATTATTTTTTTAAAGCCAGCAACAACAATTACAAGCATACTTAAAACAAAATAAAAATGATTTTGAACCAGAAATGAAAGAGATATGCAGACTGACTGCAATTAACATATAGTATTTAAAATAAAATGCTCAATAATCTTTTTTCTGCTGAAGGAAGTAAGAGAATTAATAAACTGAGGTATTATAATATACTGAGAATTTTACCCTGGATACAGCAGAGAACTTAAGAGATTCAATATATGAAAAGAGAAGTTAAGAGACATGGAGAATAGATTGAGAAGTTTCACCTATATTTCAAATAGGTTTAAAAGAAAAAGAGCAATGTAACTGTATTTTGACAAAGCAAGAAGCAATCACTAAAATTAATTTAGCTCAGACAATTTTTCTTTCTCAATGCTTAGCCCATTAATTCTTAGTCTTCTTTCTTCTATTACAAGGGTCACAGCCAAAATATAGCACACAGCCAAATATAGTCCACCATTTGTTTTCCTATGACCTGTGATTTGAGAATAATTTTTACTTTATTTAAATGGCTAGAAACATAAGAATAGCATTGTATGACTTATGAAAATTGTACAAAATTCAAATTTCAATGTCCATAAAGTTTTATTGCAATAGCCATACTCATGTGTTTGCATAATGCATATGGCTCCTTGAGTTGAAGCAGAATTGAATAGTTGTGACAGAGATATTTTGGCTTATGAAGCCAAAAACATTTATTTATCTGGCCTATTAAAAGAATAAGTTGCTCATTCCTGTTTTATTGTTTAAGGCAAATGCTTCTCCTTTACGTAATGATTTTGTCCCATTACATCTATTTTTATTCAAACCAGTTTTTGCTTAGTTCAATTTGTTCCAATAATACATTCTGTTGGATACCTTGTCTTTTGGTGTCATTAAAATGTGTTATTTGAATGGGTACACTTGAAGTTTTACCATTCACTCTTAACAAAGTATAAACTTAACTGCCTTCTTCAAATCATGCAAGATTTTTAGAAAATCTATAAAAGATATCACGTTCTTCACTACCAACATTAGAATAAATCACTAACATTATCATTTTCATATGTGTTTTTACCTACAGGCTCCTCACTTGCTTTGCTTATTTAAAAATTGTTATACTTAAGAACTTTTTTTTTTTGCTTTTTATACTTAAGAAAGGAGAAGTTATAATTTCCTTTTTAAAAATTATATTATTTAGAAATTTAGTGGCAGTCTCTGTTCTTGTTTACATAAAAATACATTTAACTATCATATTTGAAAGATAATTTCAGGATATGAAACTCTAGATTGAAAGCTATTTTTCTCCCATCAGTTGATATTATCAGATCACCACACCCCACACCTTTAGCTTCTGTTGATGCTGTTGAGAACTCTGCTATCAATCAAATGGTAACAGAGGAGGTAACAAAATTGAAAGTTTAGAAGTACCTACTGAAAAGTTTACATAAAAACTTTAAGTTATAAAATGGAGCCCAGAGGTTTATTTTTGTTTGTTTTATTTTTGCCCAACAACAAGATGTTATAAGTTCTCAAAGAAAAAAAATCACCCATATCTTACTCTTCTTTTTTTTTTAAATTAAATCTTTATTGTTCAGATTATTACATTTGTTCCTCTTTTTTCCCCCATAACTCCCCTCCTCCCAGTTCCCACCCCACCCTCCGCCCTCACTCCCCACCCACTGTCCTCATCCATAGGGGCACGATTTTTGTCCAGTCTCTTCCCGCATCTCCCACACCCCTTTCCCCCCAAGAGTAGTCAGTCCATTCCCTTTCTATGTCCCTGATTCTATTATGATCACCAGATTATTTATTCACTTGATTCTTAGATTCACTTGTTGATAGATACATGTTTGTTGTTCATAATTTGTATCTTTACCTTTTTCTTCTTCTTCCTCTTCTTAAAGGATACCTTTCAGCATTTCATATAATACTGGTTTGGTGGTGATGAACTCCTTTAGCTTTTCCTTATCAGTGAAGCTCTTTATCTGACCTTCTATTCTGAATGATAGCTTTGCTGGATAAAGTAATCTTGGTTGTAGGTTCTTGGTATTCATCACTTTGAATATTTCTTGCCATTCCCTTCTGGCCTGCAAAGTTTCTGTTGAGAAATCAGCTGACAGTCGTATGGGTATTCCCTTATAGGTAACTGAGTTTCTTTCTCTTGCTGCTTTTAAGATTCTCTCTTTGGCTTTTGCTCTTGGCATTTTAATGATGATGTGTCTTGGTGTGTTCCTCTTTGGATTCCTTTTGTTTGGGGTTCTCTGTGCTTCCTGGACCTGTAAGTCTATTTCTTTCACCAGGTGGGGGAAGTTTTCTGTCATTATTTCTTCAAATAGGTTTTCAGTATCTTGCTCTCTCTCTTCTTCTGGCACCCCTATAATTCTGATGTTGGTACGCTTGAAGCTGTCCCAGAGGCTCCTTACACTATCTACGTATTTTCGGATTCTTTTTTCATTTTGCTTTTCTGGTTGGGTGTTTTTTGCTTCTTCGCATTTCAAATCTTTGCCTTGATTCCTGCGCTCCTCTGGTCTGCTGTTGGGAGTCTGTATAGTATTCGTTATTTCAGTCCGTGTATTCTTAATTTCTAGTTGGTTCTTTATCATAACATCGAGGGTCTCATTAGTTTTCTTGAGGATCTCACTACATTTATCGGCGGCTTCTAGACAGTTCTTAAGAGACCTTAAAAATGTGGTTCTGAACTCGATATCCTCCATTGACCGTTTTGTCCTGTTTCTTTGTCTCCGCATTTTTTATGCTTTCTTGGTACACCCCCTAGTGGTCTTTGTGCGCAGTCTTGTTGTAGTTAAGCCTTGATTGTTGTCGGCAATAGTGGGGGTGATTTGACCTCCAGGCTAACTGGCTATGAGAGTCAGCTGTGTCTGCAGTGGGAGAGCTTCTGTGCTGGATCTCAAGGGTGGTGCTAATCTAGCATTTGCCTGAGGGTATCCGGCAAATGGCTCTGTGCAGGGCTTGGGTGGGGCGGGTCCCCGGGGATCTACAGGGCGGGCTGGAGCAAGCAGTTATGGCTGCTCTCAGTTCTGTCCCTAGGGGCTCTGCCTCACAGAGTCCCAGCAACCGCTGCAAACCTCGGAGAGAAAGCTGCCTTCGAGTTCCAACCGAAGCCAGACAGTCCCGCTTCTCCTGTTTGAGTCTGGGTCCCTAGAGACTCGCCCGGATCTGGAGCTCAGAGTCTGAAAGTCCCTCCCGATTGAAAACAACAACCACGCCCTCTGCCTCCAGCCCGCTCCGCGTGCACTCCGAACCTTAGTATTTCACGTCAGCACTGCGCCTCCTCTGAGTCTGGGTATGATATTCTCTTTCCTCCTAGTTGTAGAATTTCCACTCAGCCAGCCTTCCTGTGGTTCTGGATGATGTCCGTTCCATCTTTAGTTATTTTTTTGAAGTGGTTGTTCGAGGCAGCAATCTCTGGCGTTAACCTATGCCGCCATCTTGGTTTCCACCCTTACTCTTCTTCTTTTTTAAAAAATATGTTTTTATTGACTTCAGAGAGAGGAAGGGAGAGGGAGAGTGAGAGAGAAATAAAAACATCAATGATAAGAATCATTGATCGGCTATCTCCTACACACTCCCTACTGGGGATTGAGCTTGCTACCCTACCAGAGACTGTTGATTACAATGGCTGTTGGGTATGCCCTGACCAGAAATTGAACTGTGACCTCCTGGTTCATAAGTCGACAATCAACCACTGAGCCACAATAGCCAGGTCATATCTTACTCTTCTTAATAATAATATGTGGTATTCATTTGGCCCCATGTTATGACTTCATTAAATTAACATTTGTTTAGTGAAGCACACAGTGCCCTACAGTGTGCCACAGTTCACCACCAGATCACAAGAGAAACTGAAATACAGAAGTTATTACTCTCAGGCCCTGGAGGAAATACATGGCATAACTCCAGGGGCCACATGAAGAGGTCAAGGCAGACTTCAGAATAGAACCTGGGGCACATACCTTTATTAGGGTCTGTGGAGTGCTTTGTGGTTCCAAGGCTAAGGGTAGATTGGTCAATTCAAACAAAAAAAGTGGGATTCTGGTAAGCTCTAAAGGAGTCATATCTAAGGGGCACAAGATGGAAGGGTCTTAGGAGTCAGAAGAGACGGTTGATTACCATGGCTGTTGGGGAAGTCATATCAGAGAATT
Organism: Myotis daubentonii; assembly: GCF_963259705.1. Lineage (NCBI taxonomy): Eukaryota > Metazoa > Chordata > Mammalia > Chiroptera > Vespertilionidae > Myotis > Myotis daubentonii. The sequence goes on along the minus strand of NC_081861.1, from coordinate 73,603,290 downwards.
ACTCTGAGGGCTGTTATCTAGAGTATGTGCTTGCATGAGGGGACTAGTGTCAGTTCAAGGTCTCTACAGGCCCCTTGGCCAAACCTATTGGCTGTTGGAGCAGCAATATCATGGGTAGTTTTGCTAAACTCTCAACACCCATAATTTTATAGTTAAAAGCTATTCATTTTTTCTAGGTATGACAGCTGAGAAAAAATGCAAACAAATAAATTACAAAACTAGCAATGAGCATTTCCCACTTAATCTTCCAATTAATTTCTAAATTAGGCTGCTAACTACCTAACATCATCAAGCACCCATTTCTATTTAAATTTCTTTTATTGCTTCCCCCCTCATATACCCTGACACACTCAGAATATCACTGGATATTAACTCCAAATTGAACAAATATGTTTCTTTCTTAATATGAGTAGCTACAAATTATACAGAGCATTAAACCATCATAACAGGCAGAAATACTATATAAAAGCAGGTAGCTTTGTTTTCATCTTCTGTGCTGGGAATGTTTGTGAAAAATCAAATTATTTTTCCTCTAGGGTACTTTCATTGGAACAGTTAATTTAATTTCTTGCTGCTTTATATTTTTGTCCCTTAATTTTTTTTTCCCACTGAGTGCAAAGTTTAGAGGATTTCAAAAAATATTTTATGCTGATGACTATAGATAGATTTATGGAGGAAGTTAGACTGACTAAATTCTCATCTTATTCCTGTTTTTCTCCACATCAAAGGGAGAGGAAAAGGACTGCTCTCACTAAAATTCCTCTTTAGTTTGTCCAGCTGCTAAATTATTTACCACTTTGGTTTCAATATCAATTTTTGATAGAAATGAAAGCTCAGCAATAAAGCATAATTAGTTTTTATAGCTCAAATGATCACTGGTCAGAAATGCAGTATAAGGATGATTCTGTGAAAGTCACCTTTAGAAGAAAACCTTTATAGGGTACTAAGAATCCTGATCAACATGGTTTTATGTGACATATATCCAAATATACAGTGGGTCATATCATGACCTCTAACAATTTGCTAGTCACAATACAATATAGCAGATGGATTTATTTTCTTTCTTCAGCATTCACATTAGAAATAAATCTATTACATATTCTAATCTAAATGACATAAAATATATATAAACTTAAATATGTCATTAACTTATCCTCCTTAGACTCTGTCTCTACATTCTCCACTTGGATTTTGTTACTGTGATTTATTAGTTGTTTTAGCTATACTGTCAGTGCAGTCCTAATCATAGAACTAAAAACAGAATTTGTGAGACTCAGATTTTGCCTTTGACTGTTTTATTGTTATTGTTTTTTAGATATAGCATCATTGACTTTTTGTAAAATAATTTTAAAAAGAGCAAAGAAGATGTGAAGAATCTGATTTTTAAGTGTAGCTCTGCTACCAATCAAAGTGAGTTATTTGTTTTTTCTGGATATCAACTGTAAATGTTGCAGGACTAGTTCGTTAAGAATTCCTGAACATCTGTAACTATTATCTGGCATTCAAATGTATAAATGTAAAGTATAAATAATTTATGTTGGGATAAATATAAGTCAAAATAAATAGCAACTGGTAAAAAAACTATATAGAAAATAGCTATATGTGTGAATGAGCTTGAGGAAAGAAACATTGCTTTTGGAAGTGTTATGGCAGAATTATCTGGTGGCAGGAAGACAGAAAAGCACATACTCGAAGGTCAATAAAAGACACTTTATTCCTAGCACCAGTGCTTGGCTTAGAGGAATCACTTCCTTAAGCTGAGCCTCCCAACGCAGTGGGGTCTGTTCTTTATACCCCTACCCCCTTTGTCTCCCATATATGGACTAAGCTTCCGGATATTCAGGGAGCTTTCCAGTTTGGGCAGTTTGATTGATGTAAGGAGATTACAGGAACCAAGGAAGTGGTCAGGGATGATTAAATGAGAAGTTTTCCTTTTCATCCCCCCACCCCTCTAGATGATGGGTAACATAACTTTTTCCTGTGTTACTGTTTAACTATAGATAATGTAGCATTTCCTGTGTTACTGGGACTTAGCGATAATGGGAAGGTCAGGGCTTAATTGCTGGTCAGGAAGAACAGACACCAGGATGAAAACTGACTGAGCACTGACCAAGGCTGCTGTCCCATGTTTCTCTTACATCCCCTGCCCCTCTTGATCCTCAAGCTGCTACTGCAACTATGGGGATTAACTATGGGAGATGAAGGACTTCAGGCTGTACAGAGAGAAGGGATGACGACTCCTCTTTAACTGATTCCTACTGTTTTGGGTCATCGTAGGGTCTAGCAGTCTGAGTCTTCTTCACTTAAGGGGTTGTAATGGCAGCCCATGGTCCCCACCTGGGGTAAAATCTGGAGCTTCAGGGCCTCTAGACGAGAGGAAATAAAACAAGTGAGCAAATTGAGTATGCATGGACCAAGTAACAGTGCAAGAAGAAGCATTAGGAGTGGACCTGCTAAAGCAGCGGTTCTCAACCTGTGAGTCGTGACCCATTTGGTGGCTGAACAACCCTTTCACAGGGGTTGCCTAAGACCATCCTGCATATCAGATATTTACATTATGATTCATAACAGTAGCAACATTACAGTTATGAAGTAGCAACGAAAATAATTTTATGGTTGGGTCACAACATGAGGAACGGTATTTAAAGGGCCAGCAGGTTGAGAAACACTGTGCTAAAGGTAAAAGCCAAGATAGTAGATGGAGTTTGCCTAACCAAGATCCCCAAGAGTCTACTAATTCCTATCTCCTCTTGGTTGCCTGCTCCTTTAGCTGCTGAGCCATGTTTCTGGCTATGCCATACTGATTAGTGTAAAAATAGCATTCCTCATTTAGGAAGACACATATTTCCCCCTTTTCAGCAGTAAGTCTAAGCCCCATCTATCTAATCTAATAAAAGACAAACATGCAAATTAACCGTACATTCGCTACACCTTAAGCCATGCCCACCAGCAAATCAGAGCGACTATATGCAAATTAACCCAACCAAAATGGCGGCTGGCAGCCACGGAGCTGGAGCAAGCAGGAGGCTTGGTTGCTCCAGTGATGGAGGAAGCCAAGCTTCCCGCCTGCTGCAGCTGGCTCTGAGCTCCACTCAAGGCAACAAAGTTTCAATTATAGAAGATAAGTAAACCCCAGATACCTGCTTTAAGCTGGCCGTGGCCATGGAGCTGGAGTGAGCAGGAGGCTTGGGTTGCCCCTGGCAATGGAGGAAGCCAAGATACCTGCCTGCTGCGGCCGGCTCTGAGCTCCACTCAAGGCTACAAAGTTTCAATTATAGAAGGTAAATGAATTCCAGAATAAAAAAAGAAAAGAAAAAAAAGAAGAGGCTGGGAGCTTCCATTGCCAGGGGGCTTGGCCAACCTGAAAATGGCCCTCAGCCCCTCACCCAGACTGGCCAGGCAACCCAGTGGGGGCCCCCACCCTGAAGGGGGTGTGATCAGCCTGCAAACAGCCATCAGCCCCTCACCCAGCTGGCCAAACCTCCATGGGGTGAGGGTCCCCACTGGGGGGGGGGCTTGACCAGCCTGTAAACAGGCATCATCCCCTCACCCAGGCTGGCCAGGCACCCCAGTGGGGACCTCCACCCTGAAAGGGGTGTGACCAGCCTGCAAACAGCCATTAGCCCCTCACCCAGCTGGCCAAACCTCCATGGGATGAGGGTCCCCACTGGGGGGGGGGCTTGACCAGCCTGCAAACAGGCATCAGCCCCTCACCCAGGCTGGCCAGGCACTCCAGTGGGACCCCAACTCTGATCTGGGACACCCTTCAGGGAAAACCAGGCAGCCTCCACCCATGTACCAGGCCTCTATCCTATATATTAAAAGGGTAATATGCAAACTGATCCTAACAGCAGAATGACTGGGAAAGGCTGGTCACTATGACACACATTGACCACCAGGGGGCAGACGTTCAATGCAGGAGCTGCACCTGGTGGTCAGTGCACTCGCACAGGGGGGCCTCTGCTCAGCCACAAGCCAGGCTGACAGCTGCCAGTACAGCGGTGGCGGTGGGAGCCTCTCCCGCTTCCTCAGCAGCACTAAGGATGTCTGACTGCAGCTTAGGTCTGCTCCCTGCTGGTAAGTGGACATCCCCCAAGGGCTACCGGGCTGCCAGAGGGATGTCTGACTGTCAGCTTAGGCCCGGTCCCCCAGGGAGCGGGCCTAAGCCAACAGGTGGACATCCTCCGAGGGGTCCCAGACTGCAAGAGCACATAAGACGGGCTGAGGAACCCCCCCGAGTGCACAAATTTTTGTGCACCGGGCCTCTAGTTTTGTAATAATACTGCAGCTAAAGAATCTACTTGGTCCTGTAAGGCTACTAAAGATTAGTCAACCTGTTCTATATCATCTGCAAAGTCCTTCAATAATTTTTGGTAATAAGAGGCAGATGAGGCTATTCCTCCAACACCAGTAGCTACTCTGGCGGCAATCTCTAATCCAATTAATGAAGGAATAACCTGAATGGCTCTTTTAGATCGGGTATGAGCCTCTAAAGCAATGGTTCTCAACCTTGGCTGCACATTAGAATCACCTGGGAATCTTTTTAAAAATCCTGATATCTGGGCCTCATCCTCCGGAAATTCGGTTTCTTTGTTTCTTTGTTATGGGGTGGGGCCACAACATTAGTAACAAAGAAACAGAATTTCCAGAGGATGAGGCCCAGATATCAAGATTTTAAAAAGAAATTCAACGCACTTCCCATTAAAATACCAACAGCATACTTCAGAGATCTAGAACGAACTCTCCAAAAATTCATCTGGAATAAAAAAAGACCCCGAATAGCTGCAGCAATCCTGAAAAAGAACAAAGTAGGTGGGATCTCAATACCAGATATCAAGATGTATTACAAAGTCACTGTTCTCAAAACTGCCTGGTACTGGCACAAGAATAGGCATACAGATCAATGGAATAGAATAGAGAGCCCAGAAATCGGCCCGAACCAATATGCTCAATTAATATTTGACAAAGGAGGCAAGAACATACAATGGAGCCAAGATAGTCTCTTCAATAAATGGTGTTGGGAAAATTGGACAGATATATGCAAGAAAATGAAACTAGACCACCAACTTACACCATACACAAAAATAAACTCAAAATGGATAAAGGACTTAAATGTACGACAGGAAACCATAAAAATCCTAGAAGAATCCAAAGGCAACAAAATCTCAGACATATGCCAAAGCAATTTCTTCACTGATACAACTCCTGGGGCACTTGAAACTAAAGAGAAAATGAACAAATGGGACTACATCAAAATAAAAAGCTTCTGCACAGCAAAAGAAACAATCAACAAAACAACGAGAAAACCCACTGCATGGGAAAACATATTTGCCAATGTCATATCTGATAAGGGCCTAATCTCCAAAATTTATAGGGAACTCATACAACTTAACAAAAGGAAGATAAACAATCCAATCAAAAAATGGGCAAAGGACCTAAATAGACACCTTTCAAAAGAGGACATTCAGAAAGCCAAGAGACATATGAAAACATGCTCAAAGTCACTAATCACCCGAGAGATGCAAATCAAAACAACAATGAGGTACCATCTCACACCTGTCAGACTGGCTATCATCAACAAATCAACAAATGACAAGTGCTGGAGAGGATGTGGAGAAAAAGGAGCACTTGTGCACTGCTGGTGGGAATGCAGACTGGTGCAGCCACTATGGAAGACAGTATGGAGTTTCCTCAAAAAACTGAAAAGGGAACTCCCATTTGACCCTGTGATCCCACTTCTAGGAATATATCCCAAGAAATCAGAAACACCAATCAGAAAGGATATATGCACCCCTATGTTCATAGCAGCACAATTCACCATAGCTAAGATCTGGAAACAGCCTAAGTGCCCATCAGTAGATGAATGGATTAGAAAACTGTGGTACATCTACACGATGGAATACTATGCTGCTCTAAAAAGGAAGGAACTCTTGTCATTTGCAACGGCATGGATGGAACTGGAGAGCATTATGCTAAGTGAAATAAGCCAGTCAATGAAGGGAAAATACCACATGATCTCACTCATTCATGGATAATAGAGACCATTATAAACTTTTGAACAATAATAGATACAGAGGCAGAGCTGCCTCAAACAGATTGTCAAACTGCAGCGGGAAGGCCGGGGAGGGTGGGGGTGCAGGAGGTAGGGGGGTAATAGATCAACCAAAGGACTTGTATGCATGCATATAAGCATAACCAATGGACATAAGACACCGGGGGATAGGGGAGGCTAGGGGACTGTCTAGGGCGGGGGGAAAAAATGGACACATATGTAATACCTTGTGTAATACTTTAAGCAATAAAAAAAAAATTAAAAAAAAAGATTTTAAAAAGATTCCCAGGTGATTCTAATGTGCAGCCAAGGTTGAGAACCACTGCTCTAAAGGAACTATAAGAGATTAATTGTTGGGGATAATGTTTATCTCAGGGGTTAGAAATTCTGGAGCACAAGTCCCCAAACAATTAGCTGGTAGGCATAAATAGGCAGTTATTACACACACAAAGAAAATTCCTGGGGATGGGTGACACCAGGTTGGAGAGTTGGCCCGTGACTGTGAACTGTTTTTTTACACGGGTTGTCAGATACGTGACCTACTGACTCCATTCCCTGTTATTTTTTAAAGCAGAAAGGGTCTAGTTGGGACAACTCCAAATTGGTGATTTCAGACCCTACTATGGTATGGCCTAACACATTGTAGAATTGAATTTTATTCTCAGGAACCATTGGGGTTGCTATATACTGGGAGGTGGGGGGTGGGGGTGGGGACGGTTAGAGAAAGGCAAAGCCAGCAATCCCTGGCTAGTCCAGCGTTGGTCAAATTAAGGAGGTGATGGGTTGAATTTAGTACTTGATATAGGTGGGGGGGTCTAAATTATAGGGTCCCTTAATTTTAGGGGTCTGAGGGTAGGGTATTGGTCAGGCAACTTGGGTGGGCAATCAGAGACCACTGCTTTATATATTTCCTTTTTGCTAAATCTTGGACTCCCCTCCCCCCCATCAGATTCTTTCCATGGACTGCCCATCAGGGACCAACAGGAAAGTTCTCCTGGAGTCCCAAAACACATGTGTCCTACCCACTGTGATTTCTGTTTAATTAGCCCAGTACAATAAACTTTTCCATAACATGCACATTTGGAGGCCAATTTTTAGCATTTCCGTTGCTGGTCTATGTAGCTAATTAAGAAGCTCCACCAAGAATTCCTGTGTTCAGGATCCAGGCAGTTGTATCTTGGGTGTCTGTGGGCCTCTGGGTAATCAGGAAATCCTATTTCCTCATCCCAATCTACTTTATTAAGAGAGGTTAGTGGGAATAAAATGAGTAACCTCATTTTGCTAAGTGAAAGTCCTTAAAATTCTGATTATTATCCTCAGAGATTTGAGAGATAGCTCTGGTTGGGTTGGTGGTAGTGATAGTGTAGTAGAGAAATTAATTTAAAATTGCTATCCTATACTTTTGCTGTACAGGAGGTAAAGAAAAGTATGGGGGTTCTTAGCCACATCCAGCATGGCTAGAGAGCAAACGAGTCCTGAGTAGGGGTGACTGGAGATTGAGAAAAGAAAGAGATAGACACAGAGATAGTAAATAAAGCTGGGGCCAGGTGGGACTCTGATCTTGGATGAAGAGACAGTGACCCAGAGCTAGAGCAGTGCGTTTATTATATACAGCATGATACAAAGAAGTTTTACTAGACTTTAAGATAAAGGAAATTATGTGAAATCATGCTTAAAGATTAAGCTGCAGTCCTCACCAGTTTGGCTCAGTGGATAGAGCATTGGCCTGTGGACTGAAGGGTCCCAGGTTTGATTCTGGCCAAGGGCACAAGCTTGAGTTGTGGGCTCAATCCCCAGTATGGGGAGTGCAGGAGACAGCCAATCAATGATTCTCTCTTATCATTGATATTTCTCTCTCTCTCTCCCCCTCCCCTCCTCTCAGAAATCAATAAAGAAATATATATTTTTTTAAAAAAATTAAGCTGCAATTCTTCATTCTTGTGGCTACTCATAATTGTCAGGCCTGGCTGAGCCTGGATAATTGCATCTGCCTCTGGTGCCTGGCTGACCTTAAATAATTACACCCACTCCCTGGTGCCTGACCTATAGGTCAAGACTGACAACATTTCTGCCTTTGGCAAGGTATGTTTCCAAGACATGGCTTTGTCAATGCCGCTGGACTCAGGTGCTCTCCCAGGTGCTCTCTACATCTCCCCCTTATTTATTTTTTTAAATGCAGCTTATGAAACATCTAATTGGAGCCTTTGGACTTGGGATTTCAGGAATCCTATTAGGTACCAGGCGGTGTGTTTTAACATATTCCATGGATTAAATCATTTTAAATCATCCAGCAATTCTTTTGCTAACTTCGCAGAAGATATATTATCATGACTATTTTGAATGGCTAAACATGTTTGTGTCACTGCACTAGGTCTATACTGATACTATTATGATGCCATATTACCTGTAGGTGCATTTTTATTTTACTCCAATCCCATAGAGAACTGTTATAGTGGGCTGAAGTCACACAGATATATGTGAAAGCAGCATGGCATTGCAGCTGCTGTCTAATCTTGACACTTTCTAATTGATTGCCTAGTCTTATTACTACAGCTTCCAAAGAATTTAGCTTTGTTTCTAGATTTTTGTCTATATCTTCTTGATTATGAAGTACAGTTGAAGTGTTCTGAGCCAATTCATTAACAAACTTTGCATTCTGGATGCTCTGGGTCAATGCAAGAGATGCAGTCACAGCAGATGCGATAACAGTAACTAGGGTAACAAGACCAAAAGTAATAAGTCCCATAGCATGCTTTTCCCAGGATAGCTGATTGTGCAGTTCCTGCAATGCCTGCAGGCCCGTATCATGATACAGTTTTACTGTTATGTTGGTAAGAAGCATAATAAAAGAGGGCTGCTTTAAAATTAATATATCTTAATTCAGATTATGCCTGGACACAGATCTGGTAAGGTTACAGTGATGGCATTGGACAGCATAATGGGTGTCTAATTTGGTGATGTTCACATTTTCAGTCACCAATACATATGGGGGCTGGACACAGGCATGTATGCCATAGCAAGGGCTCGATGAACATGCTCCTTTAATATCAGCTAAGGAAGCGCTAATAAAATTAAGAAAGTCAGGTTCCAAAATGGTGACCAGCAGGAAGGTAGGGAGGGAGAGAGTGTGAGAGCTCAAGGAAGTGATAGAGGAGTGTGTGGATGCATGTGGTGTGTGTGTATGAGCTAGGGACAGTTAGATTCTGCAGGTCTTCTAAGGGGCTGCTAAACCAGGCAGTCTTAGGTGGCTGAGTCCCGCTCCCTGTGCAGACACTCCTGGGTGGCCAGCACAGGCACGGCGACCACGCCATCTTGGGAAACAGAGCTGCTTGAGACTAGGATCCTGGCCTCAGCACCACCCAGTCTGATCTCAGACGCATACCAGGACCCTGCAGCCACTGGGGACAGAGACCTGTGACCACAGCTACAGACATGCGGACACCAAAAGTTCAGAAATCCCCCCTGGCAGATCCCTGAGTAACAGAGCCCATCCCCCCTTCCCGCAGGCTTGCTAACTGATAGACCCACCCCTTGCCAGGGCCTCAGTGCTCCAGGAACTTTAGCCTGGAAGTGCTCCAGGACCTTGGAACTGACCCTACGCTCTGCCAGCTTCTGAGCCCTGGGCTGGGCGCAAACGCGCGAACGCCAGGAACTGAGCCTACAGGCACTGCCAGCTTCTGAGCCCTGGGCTGGGAGCAATCTTGCGAACACCAGGAATTTGTCCCACGTATCACAGGTCCAGGGACCCCAATTCTCTGGGCAGGAGGCAGCACCAAGCACCAGTGACTTGACTGTTTCTTTTCACCTGCGCCTGAGATCCTGATTTCCTGTGCATTCATACTAAGAGCCAGTGACTCCAATTCCTGGTGCAAGGGCACACAGGGACCCTGATTCTCAAGGCAAGGTCGCATGAAGCAACAGAGACTCTGATACTGAATTCTGGGGAACTCTCACTCCTGGCGCACGCTAGGGGGCTCTGGTTTTCTACACGCTTCAGGGGGGGTCTCTGTTTCAGCACAGTGCAGGCAGGGTCCCTGATTCTAAGGGCGCGTACGAGGCCACATTGAGAGCTGACAACATTGACTCTGAGCAAGCCTGGTTCCCACCAACCCACAACAACCACACATCTTAGTGTCAGAGCTCTTCAGTGACACTAGGGTGGTGAGAGGCTCCCACTGCACACTGCCCAGGCTCAGGCAACTCGACATTTGAACCATCGGGAGATAATCAGAATGAAGAGACGAAACAACACCCAGAGGAAAGACAACGAGGAGTCACCAGGAAAGGACATTAATGAAGTTGAAGCATGCAACATGACAGAAAAAGAATTCAGAATAATGGTTGTACAATTCATTCCCAGATGGATGAGAAAATCAACAACCTATGCAAGAATCAGGAAGAAATGAAAAGTGATATAGCTACAATCAAAAACACCATGGAAAGTTTCAACAGCAGACTAGAAGAAGCAGAGGACCGAATTAGTGAATTAGAAGATAAGGCAGAGAAACAAGCTCAATCTGAACAGCAACTGGAGAAAATAATTAAAAAGCAGGAGGAGAGCCTAAGGGAGCTTCGGGACAACATGAAACGAAGTAACATACGCATAATAGGGCTGCATGAAGGACAAGAAGAGCAGCAAGGATTAGAAAATCTATTTGAAGAAATAATGTCAGAAAACTTCCCAGATATGGGAAGAAAAAAGTTACACAAGTACAGAGAGTCTCAGGCAAGTTGAACACCAAAAGACCCACACCAAGACACGTCATAATAACGATGGCAAATGTACAAGACAAAGACAGAATCTTAAAGGCTGCAAGAGAGAAACAGAGAGTTACCTACAAAGGATCCCCCATCAGATTATCAAATGATTTCTCAACAGGAACACATCAAGCCAGAAAAGAATGGACGGAAATTTATAAAGTGATGCAAAGCAAAGTACTGAATCCAAGAATACTCTATCCAGCAATGCTATCATTCAAAATTGAAGGAGAAATAAGAAGCTTCACAGACAAAAAAAGGCTAAGGGAGTTTATCACCACCAAGCCAGCAATGCAAGGAATGCTAAAGGGACTGGTGTAAAAAGAAAAAATAAAAAGCCCAGAAAGGAAACAGCCACAAAAAAATAGAAATGGCTACAAAAAAGTACCTTTCAATAATAACTTTAAACGTAAATGGACTAAATGGTCCAATCAAAAGACATCGAGTGGCTGAATGGATAAAAAAACATGACCCATGTATTTGCTGTCTAGAAGAGACCCACCTCATTAGAAGGGACTCACACAGACTGAAAGTGAAGGGATGGAAAAACATCTTTCAGGCAAATGGAAATGAAAAAAAGCTGGGGTAGAAATACTTATATCAGACAAAATAGACCTCAAAGTGAAGGCCATAGTAAGAGTTAAGAAAGGCCACTTCATAATACTAAAGGGATCAATACAACAAGAGGATATAACCTTGATAAACATATATGCACCCAATGCAGGAGCACCCACATACATAAGAAAACTCCTGGAAGATATCAGGGAAGAGATCGACAACAATACAATCATAGTAGGGGACCTTAATACACCACAGACATCACTGGATAAATCCGCTAGACAAACAATCAGCAAAGATACAGCAATCCTAAATGACCCACTAGATCAGATGGACTTAATTGACATCTTCAGAACACGTCACTCCAAAGCCACAAAATATATGTTCTTCTCAGATGCTTATGGGACATCTTCAAAAATAGACCACATATTGGTTCACAAACAAAGCCTCCCCAAATTCAAGAAGATTGAAATCATACCAAGCATCTTCTCAGACCACAAGGCCACAATATTAGAAATAAACTACAACAAAAACAACTCAAAATACTCAAACACTTGGAAGCTGAATACCACGTTATTAAATATTGATTGGGTTACCAATGAGATCAAAGAAGAAATTAAAAACATCCTGGAAACTAATGACAATGAAAACACAACAATCCAAAACCTTTGGGACACAATGAAAGCAGTCCTGAGAGGGAAGTTTATAGCTCTACAGGCCTATCTTAAATAACAAGAAAAAATGGTAGTAAATCATCTAAATCTACAGCTCAAAGAATTAGAAAGAGAGCAACAAGAAAATCCCAGAGTGAGCAGAAGGAAGGAGATCATAAAGATTAGAGCAGAAATAAATGACATAGAGACCAAAAAAACAATACAGAATATCAATGAAACCAAGAGCTGGTTCTGTGAAAGGATAATCAAGATTGACAAACCTCTAGCCAGGCTCACCAAGAAGCAAAGAGAGAGGACCCAAATAAACAAAATCAGAAATGATAGAGGCAAAATAACAACAGACCCCACAGAAACACAAATGATTGTTAAAAAATACTATGGACAACTCTATTCCAACAAACAAGACAACCTGGAGGAAATGGACATATACCTAGAAAAATACAACGTTCCAAAACTTAATCAGGAAGAATCTAAAAATCTCAATAGGCCAATAACTATGGAAGAAATTGAAGCAGTCTTCAAAAAGCTTCCATCAGACAAAAGCCCAGGACCAGATGGCTTCACAGGGGAGTTTTACCAAACATTCAAGGAAGAACTAAAACCTATCCTCCTCTGACTACTACAAAAAATCCAAGAGGAAGGAACACTTCCAAGCTCATTCTATGAAGCCAGCATCACCCTAATACCAAAACCAGGTAAAGACAACACAATGAAAGAGAATTACAGGCCAATATCCCTCATGAACATAGATGCCAAAATCCTCAACAAAATCTTAGCAAATCGGATCCAGCAGTACATCAGAAAGATCATACACCATGACCAAGTAGGATTTATCCCAGGGATGCAAGGATGGTACAATATCCGCAAATCAATAAACATGATACATCACATAAACAAATTGAAAGAAAAAAACCACATAGTCATATTAATTGATGCAGAAAAAGCGTTTGACAAAATTCAACACCCATTTTTGATAAAAACTCTCAGCAAGGTGGGAATTGAAGGATCATACCTCAACATAATAAACGCCATATATGACAGGCCCACAGCCAACATCATACTCAATGGACAAAAACTAACACCATTTCCCCTAAGAACAGGAACAAGACAGGGGTGCCCCCTCTCATCACTCCTGTTCGACATAGTACTGGAAGTATTAGCCATTGCAATTAGACAAGAAGAAGAAATAAAAGGCATCCAAATTGGAAAAAAAGAAGGAAAACTGTCCTTATTTGCAGATGACATGATATTATAGTTAAAAAACCCTAAAGACTCCATCAATAAACTATTAGACTTAATAAAGGAATTCGGCAATGTAGCAGGATACAAAATTAACGTCAAGAAATCTGAGGCATTTCTATACACCAATAGTGAATGTGCAGAAAGAGAGACTAAAAAAGCAATCCCATTTACCATCGCACCAAAAAAATTAACCTACCTAAGAATAAACTTAACTAAAGAGGTAAAAGAACTCTTCTCAGAAAACTACAGGACGTTGAAAAAAGAGATAGAGGAAGACATAAAGAGATGGAAGAACATACCATGTTCTTGGATTGGTAGAATCAACATCATTAAAATGTCCATACTGCCCAAAGCAATCTATAAATTCAACGCACTTCCCATTAAAATACCAATGGCATATTTCACAGACCGAGAACTTACTCTCCAAAAATTCATCTGGAATAAAAAACAACCCCGAATAACTGCAGCGATCCTGTGAAAGAACAAAGTAGGTGGGATCTCAATACCAGATATCAAGCTGTATTACAAAGCCACTGTTCTCAAAACTGCCTGGTACTGCCACAAGAACAGACATATAGATCAATGGAATAGAATAGAGAGCCAAGAAATCAGCCCCAACCAATACGCTCAATTAAAATTTGACATAGGAGGCAAGAGCATACAATGGAGTCAAGATAGTCTCTTCAATAAATGGTGTTGGAAAATTGGACAGATACATGCAAGAAAATGAAACTAGACCACCGACTTACACCATACACAAAAATAAACTCAAAATGGATAAAGGACTTAAATATACGATGGAAAACCATACACATACTAGAAGAATCCAAAGGCAACAAAATCTCAGACATATGCCGAAGCAATTTCTTCACCGATACAGCTCCTAGGGCATTGGAAACTAAAGAGAAAATAAACAAGTGAGACTACATCAAAATAAAAAGCTTCTGCACAGCAAAAGAAACCATCAACAAAACAACAAGAAAACCCACTGCACGGGAAAACATATTTGCCAATGTCATATCTGATAAGGGCTTAATCTCCAAAATTTATAGGGTACTCATACAACTTAACAAAAGGAAGATAAACAATCCAATCAAAAAATGGGCAAAGGATCTAAATAGACACCTTTCAAAATAGGACATTCAGAAGGCCAAGAGACATATGAAAACATGCTCAAAGTCACTAATCACCCGAGAGATGCAAATCAAAACAACAATGAGGTACCATCTCACACCTTTCAGACTGGCTATCATCAACAAATCAACAAATGACAAGTGCTGGAGAGGATGTGGAGAAAAAGGAGCACTTGTGCACTGCTGGTGGGAATGCAGACTGGTGCAGCCACTATGGAAGATAGTATGGAGTTTCCTGAAAAAGTTAAAAATGGAACTCCTATTTGACCCAGTGATCCCACTTCTAGGACTATATCCCAGGAAACCAGAAACACCAATCAGAAAGGATATATGCACCCCGATGTTCATAGCAGCACAATACACCATAGCTAAGATCTGGAAACAGCCTAAGTGCCCATCAGTAGATGAATGGATTAGAAAACTGTGGTACATCTACACGATGGAATACTATGCTGCTCTAAAAAGGAAGGAACTCTTGTCATTTGCAACGGCATGGATGGAACTGGAGAGCATTATGCTAAGTGAAATAAGCCAGTCAATGAAGGGAAAATACCACATGATCTCACTCATTCATGGATAATAGAGACCATTATAAACTTTTGAACAATAATAGATACAGAGGCAGAGCTGCCTCAAACAGATTGTCAAACTGCAGCGGGAAGGCCGGGGAGGGTGGGGGTGCAGGAGGTAGGGGGGTAATAGATCAACCAAAGGACTTGTATGCATGCATATAAGCATAACCAATGGACATAAGACACTGGGGGGTAGGGGAGGCCAGGGGATTGTCAAGGGCGGGGCGGGGGGGGAAGGACACATATGTAATACTCTTTGTAATACTTTAAGCAATAAAAAAAGAAAAAAAAGTTAAAAAATTAAGGAAGTCAAGGGCAGTGGCTAAATGCCAAAGATCTTTCTGTAAACCTCTTGTTTCCACGGTCAGGGTGTTACTCACAAACCCCCCTGGTGACATAGACATGTGATGGAGATGTTTATCATCAAGCCTCTGAGCTCTTCTCCTTCTTCTGGGTCAGTGGCTGAGCTGGCATCATCACCAGAGGTCTGATCTTCAGCTTCTTGAACAGTGGGATGAGCTGTTCTCCCAGGTCCATGGTTGTGATGCACCACTTGCTCTGGCACCCAGATGGGGTTAGAAGCGCCTTCTGCAAAGATACAAATGTGGCCTCTTCCCCACATTATTATTGGATCTGGTCCACTCTACTGCCCTGTTTTTAAATCCTTCTATCACGCCATACCTGCAGATGCCACAGCACCAGGAGCTTGATGCCTCTCAGCTGCTGTGTGACCCTCATTGTAACAATTTAAAAATTTTGAAGTGTAAAGGGCATGTTTTAACTGATTCTGTGGAGTAGGATAATACCCATCTCCCCCTTTTTGTTTCTGTAATTGAGTCTTCAAGGTTCGATTAGCTCTTTCTACAATTGCCTGTCCCTGGGGATTATAGGGAATTCCTGTTTTATGTAAAGGAAGAGATAGTATAAGCAGGTCCATTATCTGTTTTTATCTCTAGGGGTCATTCCATGACTGGAACAGCAGCTAGGCAGTGATTAATTATATGCTTTGCACTTTCCCCTCTTTGGGGAGTAGCGAAAATGAAGCGTGAGCATGTGTCCACAGAGAAATGGGTCTACCAAAATCTGCCAAATTCAGGTACATGAGTGACATCAATTTGCCAGATTTGATTAGGTTTATGTTCTCAGGGATTTACCCCTAATGCTGGAACTGGGGGCATTGCTTAACAATTTGGCAAGCCTGCTCTCGGGAAATATGAAATTCCTTGTGCAAAGCAGAGGCATTTCAATGATTCAGGGCATGAGAGACCTGTGCCATTTAATCAACTTTCTTTTAACATTTCGTTTTACAAACTTCATAAAACTTTCACAGATATTCTTACAACTTTCAGAAATAACCACCTTTAGAAACCATCTTCTTTTTCATTTGTTGTAATGTACCCCGCGAATCACGAAGGACGCCTCAAGAAGTCGAATTAAAGAGTCACATTTATTGCAGTCCAGGACTATGAGGGGCCATTCCCCAAATCTCATAGTGATAAGATGGTGGCAAAACCAGACTTATATAGGCAAAGATCACAAAGGTATTGATTACATCTCAAGGTTTGGAATGAGGAACCTGGCTCACAAAAAGCAGTTTATAGAAGCAGAATTAAGCATGTTAATTATAGTTTTAGGTCTCGGGGTCACTAAATTGACAGAAATACATTATCTAGAGCCCTCGGGTCTTGAGACCACTGGGTTGCCAGGAACTCATTATCTAGAGCCATAGAAGTAATTTAGAGTAATTGTCCTGGTCTTGGGACCACTGAGCCAACTGGAACACAATATCTGTGGCCACTAAAACAATTTAGGATAATTGTGCTGTCCTATTTCCCAGGTACAGAAGAATGTGCTTTCTAAAACCAGTAAGATAACAATCAATGGGATAGTCATTCAATCGAATGGGTTGATATATACAATTCAGAAAATCACAGTAACCTGTCCATTGTTAAACAAAGCAAATAGGTATCCTACTTCACATTCAAAATGCATAATCATGTCTCAGACCTTCAATTAAGTATTTCTACTCTAATATTCTTTATTTCTGTCATACTTTCAGCAACTTGTACAGACCTTTGCTTTCTTTTTTCTTTAAACCTTATTTTTTTAAATGATAACCAAGAAAGTAAACAGCCAGCATTTCTTAGATTAACATTTATGAATACACCTTAAACACACTCTTACTTTCAAGAAAATATACATTCAAAAAATACAAGAGACTTTCTATAATAAAAGCTAAGAGCAGGTGAATTAAAACTTGTCTAGCAATCAATGTTTCAGTATTTTCTGTTATTTTAAAATATTTAGATGTTTATCATTTAACCCAGCAATGTTCCAAAGTCTTTATCCATGACTTTGGAAAATTATGTATAGGCATATGAGGCTGGAGGAAAGGCAGGGGGAGGAGGGAGCAGGTCCAGCAGCCTGTTCTTAGCCTTTACTGGCTTGGATTTAATGCTACATTTTTCCTTAGAAATAACATCTAAGGTTACTGGTGTGGCTTCTTTACGTTTTTTTTAAAAATATATTTCTTTATTGATTTCAGAGAGAAAGGAGACGAGAGAGAGATAGAAACATCAATGATGAGAGAGATTCATCCATCGGCTGCCTCCTGCACACCCCCCACTGGGGATCTAGCCCGCAACCCAGGCCTGCGCCCCTGGCCGGGATCGAACCCGGGACCCCTCAGTCCGCAGGCTGATGCGCTATCCACTGAGCCAAGCCGGCCAGGGCTGGCTTCTTTACTTTTATAGGGAGAAGGGCAACTGGCCCCTTCCTCCAAAAGAGTATAGTCATTCTCCTTTTGAGTGACTGGATTTTTATTATTAACATATTTATAATTATTACTGAAAAGCTTTATCACAAATCCTTCATTTTAGTTACATAAATTTATTATATCTTAGCAACTTTGAGATTTTAAAGCCAATTATTACCTAAAGCATTTTCTTGACCAATTTTTAACAGGGATAACTCAATGTGAATATTATTTTATTTTAATTATGCTGTTAACCATAACTGCTCTTTCTGTTCAAGGAAAGGACATGCTAATCTTATTGGGAGTCATATGCTCCTGGGTCCTGGGATCCACCCTTGGAATGCGGTCCATCCTCATTCAAGAACCACCCATTATCATGGAAGCATTGATCTTGTTGTCCAACCCAGCCTGCATAGCTTACTTCCTTATGTAGTTTCAAGTATATTGTATTGGTCTAATTTAGTTGAAAAATATTTATTTTAGGGAGAGAGTAGATTTTTTGTCACCTCAGGGCCCTTGAGATGCCACAGTTACCTCTCAGTTAAATTCTTGAAATATTACATTAGGAAAAGCGGTCAAATATACTTAATTTGAAGATCATTAAAACTTTTTTTTTATTGCTTAAAGTAATACAAAGGGTATTACATATGTGTCCATTTCCCTCCCCCCCGCCCTAGACAGCCCCCTAGCCTCCCCTATCCCCCAGTGTCTTATGTCCATTGGTTAACTTATATGCATGCATACAAGTCCTTTAGTTGATCTCTTACCCCCTACCTCCTGCCCCGCAACCCTCCCTGGCCTTCAAGCTGAAGTTTGACAATCTGTTTGAGGCAGCTCTGCCTCTGTATCTATTATTGTTCAAAAGCTTATAATGGTCTCTATTATCCATGAATGAGTGAGATCATGTGGTATTTTCCCTTCATTGACTGGCTTATTTCACTTAGCATAATGCTCTCCAGTTCCATCCATGCCGTTGCAAATGACAAGAGTTCCTTCCTTTTTAGAGCAGCATAGTATTCCATCGTGTAGATGTACCACAGTTTTCTAATCCATTCATCTACTGATGGGCACTTAGGCTGTTTCCAGATCTTAGCTATGGTGAATTGTGCTGCTATGAACATCGGGGTGCATATATCCTTTCTGATTGGTGTTTCTGGTTTCTTGGGATATATTCCTAGAGTGGGATCACAGGGTCAAATGGGAGTTCCATTTGTAGTTTTTTGAGGAAACTCCATGCTGTCTTCCATAGTGGCTGCACCAGTCTGCATTCCCACCAGCAGTGCACAAGTGTTCCTTTTTCTCCACATCCTCTCCAGCACTTGTCATTTGTTGATTTGTTGATGATAGCCAGTCTGACAGGTGTGAAATGGTACCTCATTGTTGTTTTGATTTGCATCTCTCAGGTGATTAGTGACTTTGAGCATGTTTTCATATGTCTCTTGGCATTCTGAATGTCCTCTTTTGAAAGGTGTCTATTTAGGTCCTTTGCTCATTTTTTGATTGGATTGTTTACCTTCCTTTTGTTAGGTTGTATGAGTTCCCTATAAATTTTGGAGATTAGGCCCTTATCAGATATGACATTGGCGAATATGTTTTCCCACACAGTGGGTTTTCTTTTTGTTTTGTTGATAGTTTCTTTTGCTGTGCAGAAGCTTTTTATTTTGATGTAGTCCCATTTGTTCATTTTCTCTTTAGTTTCAAGTGCCCTAGGAGCTGTATAAGTGAAGAAATTGCTTCAGCATATGTCTGAGATTTTGTTGCCTTTGGATTCTTCTAGAATTTTTATGGTTTCCTGTCGTACATTTAAGTCCTTTATCCATTTTGAGTTTATTTTTGTGTATGGTGTAAGTTGGTGGTCTAGTTTCATTTTCTTGCATATATCTGTCCAATTTTCCAACACCATTTATTGAAGAGACTATCTTGGCTCCATTGTATGTTCTTGCCTCCTTTGTCAAATATTAATTGAGCATATTGGTTGGGGCTGATTTCTTGGCTCTCTATTCTATTCCATTGATCTGTATGCCTATTCTTGTGCCAGTACCAGGCAGTTTTGAGAACAGTGGCTTTGTAATACATCTTTTTTTAAATTAAATCTTTATTGTCCAGATTATTACATTTGTTCCTCTTTTTTCCCCCCCATAACTCCCCTCCTCCCAGTTCCCGCCCCACCCTCCGCCCTCACTCCCCACCCACTGTCCTCATCCATAGGGGCACGATTTTTGTCCAGTCTCTTCCCGAATCTCCAACACCCCTGTCCCCCGCAAGAATAGTCAGTCCATTCCCTATCTATGTCCCTGATTCTATTATGATCACCAGATTATTTATTCACTTGATTCTTAGATTCACTTGTTGATAGATGCATGTTTGTTGTTCATAATTTGTATCTTTACCTTTTTCTTCTTCTTCCTCTTCTTAAAGGATACCTTTCAGCATTTCATATAATACTGGTTTGGTGGTGATGAACTCCTTTAGCTTTTCCTTATCTGTGAAGCTCTTTATCTGACCTTCAGTTCTGAATGATAGCTTTGCTGGATAAAGTAATCTTGGTTGTAGGTTCTTGGTATTCATCACTTTGAATATTTCTTGCCATTCCCTTCTGGCCTGCAAAGTTTCTGTTGAGAAATCAGCTGACAGTCGTATGGGTATTCCCTTGTAGGTAACTGAGTTTCTTTCTCTTGCTGCTTTTAATATCCTCTCTTTGTCTTTTGATCTTGGCATTTTAATTATGATGTGTCTTGGTGTGGTCCTCTTTGGATTCCTTTTGTTTGGGGTTCTCTGCGCTTCCTGGACCTGTAAGTCTATTTCTCTCACCAGGTGGGGGAAGTATTCTTTCATTATTTCTCCAAATAGGTTTTCAATATCTTGGTCTCTCTCATCTTCTCGCACACCTATAATTCTGATGTTGGTACGCTTGAAGCTGTCCCAGAGGCTCCTTACACTATCTTCATATTTTCGGATTCTTCTTTCATTTTGCTTTTCTGGTTGGGTGTTTTTTGCTTCTTCGCATTTCGAATCTTTGACTTGATTCTTGTGCTCTTCTGGTCTGCTCTTGGGTGTCTGTATAATATTCTTTATTTCGGTCAGTGGATGCTTAATTTCTAGTTGGTTCTTTATCACAACATCGAGGGTCTCATTAGATTTCTTGAGGATCTCACTACATTTATCTGCGGCTTCTAGACAGTTCTCGAGAGACCTGAAAAGTGTGGTTCTGAACTCTATATCCTCCATGGACAATTTTGTCCTGTTTCTTTGTCTCCGCATTTTTTATGCTTTCTTGGTGCACCCCCTAGTGGTCTTTGTGCTCAGTCTTGTTGTAGTTAAGCCTTGATTGTCGTTGGCAATAGTGGGGGTGATTTGACCTCCAGGCTAACTGGCTATGAGAGTCCACTGTGTCTGCAGTGGGAGAGCTTCTGTGCTGGATCTCTAGGGCGGTGCTAATCTAGCATTTGCCTGAGGCTATTTGGCAAATGGCTCTGTGCAGGGTTTGGGCGGGGCGGGTCCCTGGGGATCGACAGGGCGGGCTGGAGCAAGCAGTTATGGCTGCTCTCAGTTCTGTCCCTAGGGGCTCTGCCTCACAGAGTCCCAGCAACTGCTGCAAACCTCGGAGAGAAAGCTGCCTTCGATGTCCAACCGAAGCCAGACAGTCCCGCTTCTCCTGTTTGAGTCTGGGTCCCTAGAGACTCGCCCGGATCTGGAGCTCAGAGTCTGAAAGTCCCTCCCAATTGAAAACAACAACCATGCCCTCTGCCACCAGCCCACTCCACGTGCACTCCGCACCTCAGTATTTCACTTCAGCACTGTGCCTCCTCTGAGTCTGGGTATGATATTGTCTTTCCTCCTAGTTGTAGAATTTCCACTCAGCCAGCCTTCCTGTGGTTCTGGATGATGTCCGTTCCATCTTTAGTTGTTTTTTGAAGTGGTTGTTCGAGGCAGCAATCTCCGGTGTTAACCTATGTTGCCATCTTGGTTTTTCCTCTATAATACATCTTGATAGCTGGTATTGAGATCCCACCTACTTTGTTCTTTCACAGGATTGCTGCAGCTATTCAGGGTCTTTTTTTTATTCCAGATGAATTTTTGGAGAGTTAGTTCTAGATCTATGAAGTATGCCGTTGGTATTTTAATGGGAAGTGCGTTGAATTTATAGATTGCTTTGGGTAGTATGGACATTTTAATGATGTTGATTCTACCAATCCATGAACACGGTATGTTCTTCCATCTGTTTATGTCTTCCTCTATCTCTTTTTTCAACGTCCTGTAGTTTTCTGAGTAGAGGTCTTTTACCTCTTTAGTTAAGTTTATTCCTAGGTAGCTTAATTTTTTTGGTGCGATGGTAAACGCGATTGTTTTTATAATCTCTCTTTCTAAAAGTTCACTATTGGTGTATAGAAATGCCTCAGATTTTTGGGGTTAATTTTGTATCCTGCTACATTGCCCAATTCATGTATTAAGTCTCGTAGCTTTTTGATGGAGTCTCTAGGGTTTAGTATGTATAATATCATGTCATCTGCAAATAAGGACAGTTTTACTGCCTCTTTTCCAATTTGGATGCCATTTATTTCTTCTTCTTGCCTAATTGCAATGGCTAACACTTCCAGTACTATGTTGAACAGGAGTGGTGAGAGGGGGCATACCTGTCTTGTTCCTGTTCTTAGGGGAAATGGTGTTAGTTTTTGTCCATTGAGTATGATGTTGGCTGTGGGCCTGTCATATATGGCTTTTATTATGTTGAGGAATGATCCTTCTACTCTTGCCTTACTGAGAGTTTTTATCAAAAATGGGTGTTGAATTTTGTCAAACGCTTTTTCTGCATCAATTGATTTGACCATGTGGTTTTTTTCTTTCAATTTGTTTATGTGATGTATCACGTTTATTGATTTGCGGATATTGTACCATCCTTGCATCCCTGGGATAAATCCTACTTGGTCATGGTGTATGATGTTTCTGATGTACTGCTGGATCCGATTTGCTAAGATTTTGTTGAGGATTTTGGCATCTATGTTCATGAGGGTTATTGGCCTGTAATTCTCTTTCGTTGTGTTGTCTTTACCTGGTTTTGGTATTAGGGTGATGCTGGCTTCATAGAATGAGCTTGGAAGTGTTCATTCCTCTTGAATTTTGTGTAGTAGTCTGAGGAGTATAGGCTTTAGTTCTTCCTTGAATGTTTGTTAAAACTCCCCTGTGAAGCCGTCTGGTCCTGGGCTTTTGTTTGATGGTAGCTTTTTGCTGACTGCTTCAATTTCTTCCACAGTTATTGGCCTGTTGAGATTTTTAGATTCTTCCTGATTGAGTTTTGGAATGTTGTATTTTTCTAAGAATATGTCCATTTCCTCCAGGTTGTCTAGTTTGTTGGAGTACAGCTGTCCATAGTATTTTTTAACAATCATTTGTGTTTCTGTGGGGTCTGTTGTTATTTTGCCTCTATCATTTCTGATTTTGTTTATTTGGGTCCTCTCTCTTTGCTTCTTGGTGAGTCTGGCTAGAGGTTTGTCAATCTTGTTTATCCTTTCAAAGAACCAGCTCTTGGTTTCATTGATTTTCTTTATTGTTTTTTTGGTCTCTATGTCATTTATTTCTGCTCTAATCTTTATGATCTCCTTCCTTCTGCTCACTCTGGGATTTTCTTGTTACTCTCTTTCTAATTCTTTGAGCTGTAGACTTAGATGATTTACTACCATTTTTTCTTGTTTTTTTAAGATAGGCCTGTAAAGCTATAAACTTCCCTCTCAGGGCTGCTTTCATTGTGTCCCATAGATTTTGAATTGTTGTGTTTTCATTGTCATTAGTTTCCAGGATGTTTTTAATTTCTTCTTTGATCTCATTGGTAACCCAATAAATATTTAATAGCATGCTATTCAGCTTCCAGGTGTTTGAGTATTTTGGGTTGTTTTTATTATAGTTTATTTCTAATATTTTGCCATTGTGGTCTGAGAAGATGCTTTTTATGATTTCAATCTTCTTGAATTTGGGGATACTTTGCTTGTGACCCCAATATATGGTCTATTTTTGAATATGTCTTATGAGCACTTGAGTAGAATGTATATTCCCTGGCTTTGGGGTGAAGTGTTCTGAAGATGTCTATTAAGTCCATCAGATCTAGTGAGTCATTTAGGATTGCTGTATCTTTGCTTATTGTTTGTCTAGTGGACTTATCCAGTGCTTTCAGTGGTGTATTACAATCCCCTGCTAGGATTGTATTGTTGTCGATATCTCCTTTGATATCTTCCAGGAGGTTTTTTATGAATTTGGGTGCTCCTGCATTGGGTGCATATATGTTTACCAGGGTTATATCTTCTTGTTGTATTGATCCCTTTAGTATTATGAAGTGGCCTTCCTTATCTCTTGTTATGGCCTTCACTTTGAGGTCTATTTTGTCCGATATAAGTATTGCTACCCCAGCTTTCTTTTCTTTTCCATTTGCCTGAAAGATATTTTTCCATCCTTTCACTTTCAGTCCGTGTGAGTCCCTTCTAATGAGGTGGGTTTCTTGTAGACAGGAGATGTATGGGTCATGTTTTTTTTTCCATTCAGCCACTTGATGTCTTTTGGTTGGAGCATTTAGTCCGTTTACGTTTAAAGTTATTATTGAAAGGTACTTGTTTGTAGCCATTTCTTTTTTGTGTGTGTGGCTGTTTTCTTTCTGAGCTTTTTATTTCTTCTTTTTATACCAGTCCCTTTAGCATTCCTTGCATTGCTGGCTTGGTGGTGATAAACTCCCTTAGCCTTTTTTTTTTGTCTGTGAAGCTTCTTATTTCCCCTTCAAGTTTGAATGATAGCCTTGCTGGATAGAGTATTCTTGGATTCAGTCCTTTGCTTTGCATCACTTTGTAAATTTCTGTCCATTCTTTTCTGGCTTGATGTGTTTCTGTTGAGAAATCATTTGATAGTCTAATGGGAGATCCCCTGTATGTAACTTTCCGTCTCTCTCTTGCAGCCTGTGAGATTCTCTCTTTGTCCTGAACATTTGCCACGGTAATTATGGTGTCTCTTGTTGTGGGTCTTTTCGTGTTCAAATGTTTGGGACTCTCTGGGCTTGTGTGACTCTTTTCTTCCCCATCTCAGGGAAGTTTTCTGATATTATTTCTTCCAATAGGTTTTCTAATCCTTGTTCCTCTTTCTGTTGTTCTGGCACCCCTATTATTCGTATGTTGTTTCGTTTCATGTTGTCCCAAAGCTCCCTTAGGCTCTCCTCCTGTCTTTTAATTTTTTTCTCCAATTGCAAAACATTTTGGGTGTGTTTTGCTTCCTTGTCTTCTAATTCACTAATTCGGTCCTCCGCTTCTCCTAGTCTACTGTTGATACTTTCAATGGTGTTTTTTATTGCAGCTATATCACTCTTCATTTCTTCTTGGGTCTTACTTAATTTGTTGATTTTTTCATCTGTTTGTTTCTTCTAGCTTCTTCCATATGTTATTGATTTTTTCATCTGTTTCTTCTTGCTTCTTGCATAGGTAGTTGACTTTTCATCTGTTTCTTCTTGCTTCTTGCAGAAGTTGTTGATTTTTTCCTCCATCCAGTTTATGCACTCTAGGACCCTTATTCTGAATTCTTTTTCTGTCATGTTGCATGCCTCTGTATTACTTAGCTGCTTTTCTGGAGAGTCCTCCTTCTCTTTCCTTTGGGGGTTTCTTTGCCTACCCATGCTTGATCTCATTGACATATCTAGATGTTGAGTCGTTCAGTGGCTGCTCCCTGGGTGGCAGTGTCTCCTTGGTCTGTGGTTGCTCTTTGGGCAGTTGTGGTAGCAGCTGCTCTTCAGTTGGCAGCAGCTCCTCTGGTGGGTGCTGTTCACAGCTGTGGTGGCTCTTCTGGCTGGGTGGGGGAGGCTTCACGTACAGCTGCTGTTCCTCAGCAGAGGGTGTGGTGCTCAGGAGGCTGCTGTTGCTTGGATCTGCTGTGTTGATTTAAAGGCACAAAATACAACACAACAAGTCGCCACGTACCAGGCACTAAACACAAATATATTCACGATATTAATAACCCCAAATAAAGGTGACCACCCGAATTAAGAGAATTAGGGGATAAGGAAGAAGGAAGAGAAAAAGATAAAAGAGAAAAAAGAAAAGAAAGGCAGGGACCAAAAAAAGGAGTGAAAAAATGAAATTGGGAAAAAGGAGGGGGGGAAATAAAAGCGAGAAAAGAAAAGAAAAAAAAAGAGCGAAAAGAGAGAATGAAGTGGAAGAGGGGAAGAGACTTTTTATATGAGGAGAATACTCCTATAGAACCTCTACTAATCCCAACAAATTCCAGCAACAGCTCCCTGGAGATGAATGCATACTAGAAACAACTAATAATATAATGATGAAAATAGAATGGAGGACACTAATCCCAAAATAAAATAAAGAGAAAATAAAATGGCACTTTAAAAAATGGTAAAGTGGTAGCAGTAATAATACTGGTTAAAAATAAGAAGGTAGTAATTAAAAGGGTAAAATCAGGTGATTGAAAAAGAAGAAAAAAAAGAAAAAAAAATTGGTTTCTTATTTAAATGGTGAAAAAAGAAAAAAAAAATTGCAGTAGTGACGGTCCTTCGTTTCTTCTATTCTTCAGTCTGGCTCGCCTTTAGTCCTGCCAGGTATTCAGGAGAGTGTTGAGTTTCCCTGAGATACACTGTTCCTCTGTGTTGTAAACCACAGTCCTTATTTTAAAGCAGGCCGTATTTGTTTCCCAGACTGCCTTATTTTGTGTTTAGCAAAGATTCAGTTTGTGGCTCAGCCTTTGGGTGTCAGTGTTCTGGGGTTGGCCTCTGAGGCTATATGGTTTCTCTATGGCATTTAAAACTGATTTGGAGAGGTGAACTATCCAGAGCTGCTTCCTTAATAGTTACCCGCTCTGTGTTGTTGCTGGGATTGAAAATCCCTCTATAGGCCAGACCCTGTTAACTCCCAGGGACTGATCAGATTATTTTAATCTTTGTTCTCATTCAGGGTGGAATCTGGGTGTGGCTGTGCTCCTTGCCTGGGGGCTTGGGGGAGGAGTCTCACTCTCCAGAGAGAATGGCTGCCCCAGTCCTGGGCTCAGGGGTGTCTCAGCACTCAATTCGCTTCCACCTCTCCCGGCCCCACTTCTCTCCTCAGTCTCTCCCCAGATTCCACTCTTCTGCACCCTCTCCCTCTCTTCAGCACAGGTGAGTGTCTGTATCCGAAATGTCTTATGAACAGGATTCAGTGAAAACAAACAAACAAATGCCGGCCGCGGAAACGGGGAAGGCTTGGTTTCTGTAAGCTCTTCTCTTACTGGCACTGCATGGTCTGCTCAGCTCTTCAGGCTGCCCCCTTTAGGCTCAGTCCTCCATGATCACAGAACCCATCTCTCAAATCCCCCGGCGGCACCAGGAATCCTGCGGATCTCCTTTCCTCACTCAGGGGTTGTGCCTGTCCCAAGGGACGCGGCTGTCTGCCATGCGGTCTCCCTCCGACCCTCTGGGCTCAGAGGTCTGGCAAACTTTCCTGCCCCAATCCCTGTGTTTTTTTTGTTGTTGTTTTTTTACCTTTCCAGGCGAGTTCTGCCCTTCCCGGCTGCAAACCGTCTCACCAGCTGAGCAATTTCGCCAATTCGGGGTGGGTGTTATTAGTTTCAGCTGCTCACTCCATTTGCTCCGGGACCCGACCTGGGATGCATCTGCCTATATTGCCGCCATCTTCCGTCTCCCAGATCATTAAAACTTAAATTGGTTTTAACATTAGAGATTTGGTCTTGACCACATAATTAATCATTTTCAATCTGGCTAATAAATTGTTATATTTTAATAATTCCACAGTATACTTTGAATTGCAGAGAGAAAACTGGGAGGACACACCTACCGCCCATTCCCTTGCTGCCACTTTTAGAGATTGAAACCTCAGGGCTTTTTGCTCAGAGTACAATGGCCCTGTTTTTTTTTTTTCTTTCCCCCTCCCGCTTTGCTTCAGGTGGGGAAGATAATGGTTTGTTAATCACAGGCAGGCTTGGGATTAGCAGGCCTTTGTTTAAACTTCCCTGCGTTGCAACCTTTACAAATTTTATACTTTCAAATTAATCTTAGAATTTTAAAATTTTAACCCAGTACAGCAAAATTATAAATCAGGGAAGAGCAAATTAAAGTCACTAAATGTTAGAAAGCCAAAATTGTATTACAGACATACAGACATAAATCTCACTAGCTAAGGGTTTCTGGTGGCCTGTGTTATGGGTTAGCTCAGCGAGATAGACCACCGACTCAGAATTTAAATTTTAAGAGCCTTTATTAAGCTAGCCAGATGACTTCCAGCCGTGTCCTTCCCGTAAGAGCCTCACAGCTTGCAGTGCCGACCAAGAGTACAGCAAGACCTTTTATATGCAACACTACAAAGTATTTTTTTAAAAAAGAAAAAAAACAAACCGCAAAGCGGTTCATTAGCCATTCCTGGTACTGGCAGGGTAAAAAGTTTACATAAAATTACGAGCAGGGTCACACCTGGCTGGGTTCAATCATAACACATTGCTTTTCTAGTGAGATAATTAGCAATTTTTCTCTCCCATGGTCCCTGCCCCTCAGCCTACTTAGTAATTCTTCCTTGTCAGTCCCCTGCCCCTAGCACACCTGGGAGGGAGAGAAATAAGGCCTTTAAGATAAAGAATTCTTAGCAGCTGCTGGGAAATTCTTTCAATCCATTATATGAGGTTCAGACCAATACAAGTAGCTTGAATCTCCAGCAAAGTGAAATATGAAGTCACTTTCACTTTCAGCCGGGCACCTGCATCCAGCTATAAGGCTGGGCAGCTGTGAGCAAGACCTTTCTTATTATCTGAATTATCCAGCTCATGGTGACACCTGTCCCACTCCACCTCAACTCTAGCTCCCACTCATAATTAAGAGGTGTGGATGAAAGGGGCCACATGCTGACCTGACAAGCTCAGGGGAGGCCTGCATGGCATTCTTGCAAACTCGGAGACCTAAAGTAACCACAAAGGATGGTCTGAAATTAAACTTTAACTAAAAGCAGTTATGGTGGGCAGTTACGTCCTAGGCCAGTATCTTCACTGACAAGGTCAACCTTTACCTTAACTGAGCCTATCTGTCTTTTTGCATCTATGATAACATACCCTTGAAATGTCTGGGTAACTTGTGGCTTCCTTTTATCTGGAGCACCTAGGGCACAACCAAATGTGCTGGGTGCCAGGACAGATACCACAAATTCCTTCATCATCATATTAATTGTTTCTGCACCCACCTAAGTATGTGTCCATCATTTTACTTTTTATCCAATCCCAGGGGTTTCCCTGCTTTGCTTTATCTCTCCTCCTTAATCTGTCACCAATGAATTTCATGTAACCCACCTATGTTCCTCCTTTGATTGAAATGTATAAATACAAATGTAACCCCGCCATTCTCTGGAGTACTATCTCAATTTGTTGAGGTTCTGCTTCCCGGCATATGTCGACAGTTTGGCTCATATAAACTCACAAAAATTCTTTGCAGGTTTCAATGGTTTTTTACGTTAACAGAGGTAAAACTTTATCAGGTGGGCTCTTGACTATGGTTGCAGGAGTGATGGGCAGAGGAGGAGGTGGCACAGAGTGGGGAGGTGCTGTTTTTAGAGATTCACACCCCTCTACTGTATGTTGCAAAGCCATGGCCACACCCTGCTTAGACATTCTTAAATTCTCCTGTGCTGGATCAAGGCAGTCACGAAGAGACCATAGTGTGAATGTTGGAATAGGAATTTTTTCTGGACCTTCTGCTGTGTATCAGTCACACAACTGCTTTTTGACCTTTTTTCAGGTTTGAAAGTTGACGGTTCCCTCTTCAGGAAACCAAGGGCAAGTTTCATTAACAAAATTTAAGAAATCAAGAATTTGACTATGCTTAATAGAGCATCCTCTACCTTTGAGCATTGTTTTAAGTATTTGAGAATAGAGGTCTCCTGAGACCCTGAATTTCCCATGTTTTACACCCAACTATATCAATCTGCTCCTTAGCTTACTTCTTGAACTCATTGCATGTGCACCTTGCAGCCATCCCCTAGTCTTATTGCTTAGAGTTCCCCTGTTCTCAAGACCCAGTTCTGGCATCAGACATTGGGGTTCTTAGCTATGTCCAGCACAGCTAGAGAATGAACAAGTCCTGAGAGGGGCGACTGAGGATTCAGAAAAGAAAGAGACAGTAGATAAAGCTGGGACCAGGTTGGACACTGTTCTCAGATGAAGAGACAGTGACCCAGAGCTAGTGCAGTGTGTTTATTATATACAGCTTGATACCAGGAAGTTTTACTAGAGTTTAAGACAAAGGAGATTATGTGAAATCATGTTTAAAGATTAAGCTGCAAATCTTCATTCTTATGGCTACTCATAATTGTCAGGCCTGGCTGAGCCCGGATAATTGCATCTGCCTCTGGTGCCTGGCTGAACTTAGATAATGACACCCACCCCCTGATGCCTGACCTATAGGTCAGGACTGACAACATTTCTGTCTTTGGCAAGATATGTTTCCAGGACATGGCTTTTCCAATGCTGCTGGACTCAGCCGATGACCTTTACTCAGGTGCTTTCCCAAGCGCTCTCTATAGAAAAGGGCTATAAGAAGGAGTATTTTATGGTGTTTCTGTGTCCCAGCAAGGGCAGAACAGGTCTCCTCCCAATACCAGCCTAGGGTTCCAGTGACACTCATAAAAAAGACAGAATAACAACTATTAGAAAGATGAAAACAATGATCATCCAGAAATACCAGAGCATGTTACTTATCTGATACTCATTGGCCCTCCAGGATCCTTTAGAAGAGAAGTTTTAGGTCTTCAAGAGGCTCACACAAGTATGAGTTTAGTGATTCAGTTGATAGCAATACAGCTTCATCCTCCTCCTGTGCTGACACTCAAGGCTTTATTGGAGACAGATGGATACAGGAGTTGATGCTGCTGACTAGTTTTCTTGTGCCGAGGGTATAGCACCAGGATCAGTCCAGCAGGTGAGAATCATTGTAGTCCTCAGGCCCTCATGTGGATTGATGAACCAGATTCACTGTCTTTCTGAGGGTGATCCGTAGCAGATTATCTTCGTCTGGAGTCACCTTCCATTCAGGCTGGGCATCACTCGGCTGATGGGCAGCCTTTACCTGGGAGTGGTGAATCCAGGTGTTTAGACCTGTAACCTTAAGCTGTGGGAGTGGTTAATATAACTAGATAAGGTCCCTTCCAACTGGTTTAAGGGGCTCTTTTTTTCCAGTGTTTTACCCAGACTTGGTCTCCCAGTTTGTGAGGGTGTACTATTATTTCTAGAGAAATGGGTATCCTATCAGTTACCTTTCTGTGCACCCTGAGGACTATTTTCCCTAGCCCTTGGAGTTTTCTCTGTATATCTAAATTTCCTAATTCCCTTAAGTTTCCCTTGAGTTTGACTAATGGGGGAGGTCTCCCATATAGAATTTCAAAGGGGGAGAATTCTATCTTTGCCTGTGGGGTGCAGCACACTCTTAGGAGTGCCAGGGGTAAGATGTCTATCCAGGGTAGGTCAGTTTCCCAACATAGTTTAGCCATAGCTTGTTTTAGGGTCCAAGTCATGCGTTAGACTTTCCCTGAGCTCTGGGGCCGGTAGGCCATGTGTAAACTCCATTGGATGCCTAGCATCTTAGCTACCTACTGTACCACTTCTGCCATGAAGGAGGGGCCATTGTCTGATCCCACAGTCAATGGCATCCCATATATCGGGATGATGTCTCTTAGCAGAACTTTGGTTACTTCTCTTGCCTTCTCCGTATGGGTGGGGTAAGCCTCTACCTAGCCCGAGAAAGTACAGACAAAAACCAGGAGATATTTATTTTCCCTGCTGGGTCCTATTTCAGTGAAGTCTACCTCTAGATCTTTGAAGGGTGTTTGGCCACAGCGCTGGATTCCAGCAGGCCCAATGGGGCCCTGTCTGGCATTGTTTTATGCACAAAGGAGGCAACATTGGGAGAGCGAGGTGCAGAGGTACGGAAGTCAGGCTATCAGTTAGTACCAGCTCAGTAAGGCTTCTAGGGTGGTTTTTCCTAGGTAGGTAAATTCATGTTGCTGGAGGACCACCCAGTGGGTTAGTTGTTCTGGCACATAGATTCTGCGGTGTGGGAGTATCCACCATCTTTCCTTTGTCATACTCCCCGCTTCCTGCTGTGCCCGTTCCTCTTCCTGGGCTGTGTATTTTGGGGGTGCAGGCAGTTCAGGGGCCATCATAACCTTTGATAGTGTCACCTGCTCTCGTATGGCCTGTTTTGCTGCCACGTCTGCTCCACGGTTTCCTTCAAGACACTATGTCTTTTCCTTTCTGATGCCCCTTGTAGTGGATGACTGCCGCCTCTCATGATTCCCAGACTACTTCTAACAGTTTCAGGATTTCATTTTGTTTCTTGACTCCTTTTCCCCCCGCTGTGAAGAGTCCTCTTTCCTGATATATGTAGGCCCCATGGATATGAAGGGTGGCAAAAGCATAGCGAGAGTCCATGTAAATGTTGACTCGCTTGTCCTTACTGAGCTCTAATGCCCTTACTAGGGCCCATAGCTCTGCTCTCTGAGCAGACCACCCCTCAGGAAGGGCCCTTGCCTCTATGGTCTAAAGGTCTGAGACCACTGCATACCCAGCATATCTTTTGCCCTCAGTCATGAAGCTGCTTCTATCTGTACACAAAATGAGGTCAGAATTTCATAGAGGTCTGTCTGATAAGTCTGGTCAACTGGAATAGATCTCATCAAGTATCTCTAAGCAGTCATGCTCTGGGGCCCCAGGTGCAATAGGCAAGAAGGTAGCAGGATTTAGAGTCTTTACTGCCTCTAGCTTTATTCTGGGGTTCTCACAAAGGAGTCTTTGGTACTGGGTCATCTGGGCTTGAGTTAGCCAGTGCTGTCCTCGCACATCCATCAAGGTAATGACAGAGTGGGGCACTTTAACATTTAGGCTTTGTTCCAATGTAAGCTTATCTTCCTCCTTGACTAGCAACATAGTGGCTGCAAGGGCCCTAAGGCAAGGTGGCCAGCCTGCTGCAACCAAGTCAATCTGCTTTGAAAAGTAGGCTACTGGTCTCTACCAAGGCCCAAATTCCTGGGTCAGGACCCCTAGGGCTACCCTGTTGTGCTCATGTATGAACAGATTTAAGTCCTGTGTCATGTCTGGGAGCCTAGGGCTGGTGCCTCAGTGAGTTTTGATTTTATGGTGGTGAAGGCCTTCTCTTGGTCGGGGCCCCAGAAATAGATGCCTTCTCTTCCCCCTTTAGGGCCTCATATAAAGGCCTTGCCAGTTCTGAATATCCAGAAATCCATATCCTGCAAAACCCTTCTGCTCTTAGGAACTCCTGAATCTGACGACTAGTGGTGGGAACCAGGATGGCACAGACTGCCTGCTTCCTCTGCCCCCAGCATCAGCTTGCCTTGAGTAATTCTAAAGCCTGGGTATTTGACCTCCTCCTGGCAGATTTGTGCCTTTTTCTTTGATACCTGATACCCTGCCTCCATTAGTAACCCTAATAGCACCCTGGGCAATAGTCATTTGTCTCATGCTTTTTCACCAGTAAGAGAGGGGTGTCCCAGGGAGTCTGGCACCACCTAAGGAGGCCTTTTTAAGTAGTTGGTCTAGGTCAGTGGTTGGCAAACTGTGGCTCGCGATCCACATGCGGCTCTTTGGTCCCTTGAGTGTGGCTCTTCCACAAAATACCATGTGCGGGTGCGCACGTACAGTGCGATTGAAACTTCGTGGCCCATGCGTAGAAGTCATTTTTCGGCCTGGGCGAGTCTATTTTGAAGAAGTGGCGTTAGAAGAAGTGGGGGGTGTCGGTTGGTCGGGCGACAGGAGACATGGCACAGGCGGGCTGAGGGATAAGCAGCACGGAAGAGGTACATTGTTTTGAGGTATGTTTGCTGAGGTCGACCCCTTCCAACTCTCCCATTCACACTCCTCTATCTGAAACAAGTATACAAGAGTGTGGATGGGAGAGTTGGAAGGGGTTGACCTCAGCGAATGTACCTCAGTCAGATTGAGGACGTTTTTAGCAAAGGCCAGCTTAGGAGTACCCCAATTAAGTTAATAACAATGTACCTACCTATATAGTTTAAGTTTAAAAAATTTGGCTCTCAAAAGAAATTTCAATTGTTGTACTGTTGATATTTGGCTCTGTTGACTAATGAGTTTGCTGACCACTGGTCTAGGTGGACTTGTACAGTGGGGCCTTGACTTATGAGTGTCCTGATTAATAAGTTTTTTGAGATATGAGCCATCTCTCGGCCGATTTTTTGCTTTGAGTTGTGAGCTAAAATTCGGGTTACGAGCCAGCTTCAGATACCCCACCGCTAGTTGGCGCAGCGAATGTCACAGTGAATGCCACAACATCAGCCCAGCATCACGTGTCTCACTCGTTCACTTTTTGATTTGACATACGAGTAATTTGAGTTACGAGCTCCGTCACGGAATGAATTAAACTTGTAAGTCAAGGCCTCACTGTATTCCCAAGTGAGCTTCTCAGGGGGACCATGTACTGCCAGATTTTGACAGGCTGAGCTCCTGGCTTTATTTAGGTCAATTAGTACCCGGGCATGATTTTTGGCTAGTGCTGGGGCATTTCCTTCTGCTCAGACAGATGAGAATTCAGTCTCTAGTTCTGGGGCTACTGTGGGCTCCTCAGGTGAAGAGGAGTATAGTCGCCATTCTTCTTCCTGAGGCACTGCTAGACTAATGATCATAGGAGGTTCCCCCTCCCCTAGTTGTAGCTATGCTGAACCATCTGGAGTGAAGGAAATTTAAGCTGCCATTTTAGCCAAGAGGTCTCTGCCCATTTGGGGGACCGGGCAATCTGGCAAATACAAGAACTCGTGGACTATCTGGTGACCTCCCAAGCGGCATTGCCGGGGCCACAGAATAGCCTACGGGTCTTAACTCTGGTAGCCCCTATGATTGTGGCTTCTCATCCAGAAAGGGGCACCAATTTCTAGGTAACAACTGAATGTTCAGCTCCTGTATCGACCTTGAAGTTTACAGTTTGGCCCCAACTTTTATTTTGACCATGGGCTCGTGGGGGCCCAGTTGGAAAGAGCCCAATCTGTCCTAGTGGGAGTCCAGTTTTGCTAAAGTGATTAGGTTCGCCTTAGGTGGCTCAGGCCAGTAGAAGCTGGGTGGCTTTAAAGGGCCGTGATTTGTCCTTCTGGCAGTTGGGGCATTTATTTTTCTAGTGCCCTGATTCTTTACAGTAGGCACACTGGTCTCACCCAAGGAGGAGAGTCTTCCTCCCCGGAGTCCCTGACCCTTTCTTCCTCCCTTCTCACCTGATGGGGGTGGATGCCTGAAGGCAGCTGCTAGGATGTCAACCTTCTTCTTAAGTCTCTCATCTGCCTCCCTTCTGGCAGCTCAGTTCCTATTAACAAAAACCTTTTGGCTATTTCAAGGAGCTCGGTGGCATTTATTCCTGCAAATCCTTCTAGCTTCTGAAGCTTCCACCTAATATCAGGTTGTGCTTGGCCTACAAAGGCATCATTTATCATAGGCTGGTTTTCTGGTGCCTCTGGATCAAAGGGTGTATAAACCTGGAATGCTTCACAGATTCTCTCATAGAAGTCTGCAGGACTTTGGTCATGCTTCTGTAATACCTCTGAGGTCTTAGCCATATTGGTGGGCTTTTTGGCTCCTGCTCTTATTCCCTGGAGGAAGGCAAGTTGGTACCTCTCTAACCGATTCCTCCCTTCCTCTGTATTTGGGTCCCATTGTGGCTCCTCATCAGGCAGGGTTTTTTTATGCCCAGGCCTCTACATTTAGTTGGCCTGCAGATGCCTGAGCCTATAGCCACTTCCTGGCCTCTGTGACAATTCTCCTGCACTCCTCTGTATTGAACAAAGTGAGGAGGAGTTGTCGACAGTCTACCCAAGTTAGGCTATGGGCCTGAAATATGGACTCCAGTAGATCTATCATTGCCTGGGGCTTCTCATAATAAGATGGTGTATGATGTTTCCATTAAAGAGATCAGTAGTAGTGAATTGCTGGTAATAGAATACTGATCCTCCCTCTAGAAGGGTCCCATCAGGGGCCATTCTGGACAGGTCCCTTGTTTCTCATAGGGGCATTTGTATTGCCACTGAGGCTTTTGGCCCTTGGGCAGCTGACCTGAGACACCTTCCTATAGGTTCCAGAGGTTCTGGTGGCTCTAATGCCTCCCCTGGCAGCAGCGACAGGTAAAGTGCTGTAGCCAGTGGGGGGTGAAACTGAGGGAGGTGAACTCTCAGGCAGCTAAGATTCTCCTTCCTCAGGTGGTGGGGCATTTGGGGCTGCATTTGGAGCATATGGAGGAGGCAGAGCCCCCCCTTAGAAGATGTGGAGCCATTGCTGTTGGCGTGGGATTTTCTTATCTTTTTGTGCTACTGACACCTTATACTTTCCCTGACTGCTAATGCAGAATCAGACCCAAGGAGGCTTGACTTTGGCTATTTCTAACCTCTGGTCAATATAAGGAAACTGGTCCAGGTGTCTGGGGCTGCCAGTAACTTCTCTATATATATCTTGAACCGTTGGGACATCAATGGTATCTTCAGAGGGCCATCCTACATCAAAAGTGGGCCACTCTAACTCACACAGGGTGCATAGTTTCCCTGGGATCAGCTTTACCCTATAGTCTCATGAGAATCCTTTTTTGAAATTCTTAATCATACATTGTAAAACAGTGGGTTTGGAGGAACTTCCTCCCATGATGGTGTCTAAAATGAGGTGCTGAAGCCATCCCAAATGAATGATGTCTCAAGACAAATAGGGGTAAACTTTTGCTTTGTCCACCTGGCAGCTCCCCTTGCAGAGAATTGTCTCTTGGCATTGGCAGATCAATATAACCCCCTGGCCTGGAGTAGGTCTTCAGGGAGGGATAAAGAAAACCCTCTGTCCCCTAGGACCTACCACTGCCCTAAGCCTTATGAGATCACCACAGAACCGCAGGTTAGGACTCAATCAAGCTCCATAGCTTGTGCCGTGGAGCACATGAACTCACACACACAATCACACTCAACCACACAACATTCAAGACTCCCTCCTAAGAGGGGTTTCCCTAACTGATGCAGCAGCTTTGGTGGCTGGGGAGTTGATCAGACTCCCCTTCCACTGTTACAGCAGGACTGAGCTAGGTCCTAGTCCCCAGGGACACTCACTGATCAGACGTATGGTCCCAAAAAGGCTTTTATTTCCTTCCCTGAATCCACTGGAGCAAGACAGCAGCCCCATCTCCCCAGGCCCAGAGAGGGTTGGGACCCAGACAGTTATAATTACTGGTGGCACCATCCCTCCGTTGCTAGGGTCCAGACGAGCAGGCCTGCTGCTAGCTACCATCAGCAGTTGCACAAAGGGCCAGGGCAGCTGATGGTCTCCTCATCAGGGAACCAAAAATGTTATGGTAGAATTACCCTGTGGCAGGAAGAGAGACAAGCATACATTAAAAGGTCAAGAAGAGGCACTTTATTCCTAGTGCCAGTGCTTAGCTCAGAGGAATCACTTCCTAAAGCTGAGGCCCTCAATGCAGTGGGGGTCTGTTCTTTATACCACTAGCCCCATTGTCTCCCATATATGGACTAAGCTTCTGGATATTCAGGGAACTTTCTAGTTTGGGCAGTTTGATTGATGTAAGGAGATTACAGGAACCAAGGAAGTGGTCATGGTAGGATGATTAAGTGACAAGTTGCCCTTCTCACACCCTCCCCCAGATGATGGATAACATAACTTTTTCTTGTGTTACTGTTTAACTATATATAATGTAGGTTTTCCTGTGTTACTGGTCCTTAGTGATAATGGGAAGATCAGGGCTTAATTGCAGGTCAGGAAGAATAGACACCAGGATGCAAACTGACTGAGCACTGACTCAGGCTGCTGTCCCATGATGCTATTACAGAAACAGTATTACATAAGGGTTAAAAGCATAAGCTGTGGTCTCAAGCACAACTGAATTTATATCTGGTAAATGGTCATGAGACCACGTAAATACAAATCATGTAAAATATTGTAATTAATGTAAAGATTTTGACTTTTCCTCAGTGCAATTTGGGAAAATCACTACTGGAGAGTTTTGAACATAGTAATGACATGATTTTGAGAAGGCTAATTAAAATGTAACCCTGATATTTGGAGAGGGGGGTGCTAGCAATTTGAATCTGTGCCAGCAAGCCCAGTGTATGTTCTTGATAACCTATAATTAAGTCACTGCCTCTTTCCCAGAAACTGATCTTGCAAGACCTGTTACCTAAATACAGAGGCCATAAACTATGAACAGTACACAGCCCCCCCCGGGGGGAGGGGAGGGCAGGGGTTATTAGCGCTGGCACCAGGCCAGATCATTAGATATGGTCTCAAGACCCCCAACACCTGGGGCCTTTTTTGCAAAGCCCACAAAAGGGCCAGAAGCATAATCCATATTTGGGGGACAAAGACACCAGAAAGATATAAAGGAGAAGCCGAAACTGGTTTGGCTCAGTGGATAGAGCGTCGGCCTGCGGACTGAAAGGTCCCAGGTTCGATTCCGGTCAAGGGCATGTACCTGGGTTGCAGGCACATCCCCAGTAGGAGATGTGCAGGAGGCAGCTGATCGATGTTTCTCTCTCATCGATGTTTCTAACTCTCTATCTCTCTCCCTTCCTCTCTGTAAAAAATCAATAAAATATATTTTTAAAAAAAGATATAAAGGAGAAGCTCCCTGCATGTTACTTTGCTCAGACTTGGGAAATTATCCTGCTGAGTCCACTGGCATAATAAAACTGTGTAACTACATTTCTCTAAAGTGTTGCTTGGTTTTTCCAGTCTTTTACAACAATTTGACCTATAATTTCTAAAGACCTTCTGGCTGCACTGTTTAGAATAGACTTGGGGCATGGAGAAAAGGCAGAAATAGAAGAGTTTTGGAGGCTCTATTTATTTGAGAGACTATTGAATCCTATGGTGAACTGGATTTGGAGTGTGAATGAGAAGAATCAATGATGCCAGGGTTTTAGCCTAATCAGCTGGATGGTTTGTGGTATGGTATTAATGATATAGAAAGCGCCATGGAATGGATAATTTTGGAGATAAACAGCACATGGTTGATTTACATAATTAATTCCACATGCATATTAGATTTTCAAATAAAGATGAAAGTAGGCCAGTGGTGGGCAAACTGTGGCTTGTGAGCCACATGTGGCTTTTTGGCCCCTTGAGTGTGGCTCTTCCACAAAATACCGACTTCTGCACATGGGCCACAAAGTTTCAATCGCACTGTACATGCGCGCCTGCAAGTGGTATTTTGTGGAAGAGCCACACTCAAGGGGCCAAAGAGCCGCATGTGGCTCGCAAGCCGCAGTTTGCCAACCACTGAAGTAGGCAATTCGATATATGGGTCTGCAAATAAGGAGAGAAGTCCAGGTTAACTATATAGTTTTGGGAGTCACTAGTATATTGAAGGTATTTATATACACGGGACTGGTTGAGATCACAAAAGCAACTTGGTAGAGACAGAAAATGAAAAGGATTCTAAGACTATGTTATGGGTTGGCTCAGCAAGATAGACCACCGACTCAGAATTTAAATTTAAGAGCCTTTATTAAGCTGGCCAGCTGTCCACAGCACCTATCTCCCCCTCTGGGAGCTTCAGAGCATGTGGCAGAGACCAAGGGTGCAGTATGATATTTGTTTATAGCAAAACAGTGTTAGAAAAAAAATACAAAGCATTCCATTAGCTGTTCCTTAGAAGTTCACAGAAAGTTCATAAGCACAAAGGGGAGGTAAACGGAGTCACAC
Source organism: Myotis daubentonii (assembly GCF_963259705.1). NCBI lineage: Eukaryota > Metazoa > Chordata > Mammalia > Chiroptera > Vespertilionidae > Myotis > Myotis daubentonii. The sequence continues at coordinate 73,563,844 of NC_081861.1, read as the reverse complement.
CTGGCTGGAGCATATCATAACATATTTTTTTTCCCAAGACAATCTAGCAATTTTTCTTCCATGGTTCCTAACCCTGACAATCCCTCTCTATACGTCAGTCCCCCCTCCCAGCACATTCAGTTTCTCATGTTTCATTTCCTCCCCTTAGCACATTCTTTAACATCCTGTAACCCTTCCATGGCTCAGTCGCTCACCCTAGACCATTCCCTGCTGGTCTTATGACCGAATCAAATCTTTGATTCAGAGCCCTCCTCTATGATATGAAATTGAGGAGGCATTTGGCAATGTAGGGGTCGAGCCTCCGGGGAAGAGTCCGGCATTTGATGGTGAAGAATTGGCCAGGGTCTCTGCCGCTGACATAGAATCTTAGTCCCCATGTCTTTCTCCTTCCCATTGGTCAGTTCACCAGGTGAGAGGAATGAGGATGACGGGGTTCCAGTGCCTCTTTCCTGTGACTTTGATGGCGGTTGGAGTGCTCAGCACCACCACCTGGTAGGGTCCATCCCATCTAGGTTCCAGGCTGCTAGGGTCGTGGCGCTTCACCCAGACGAGATCACCCAGAGAGAAGGCAGGCTGTGTTGGACTGGATCTCAGCAGGTCCTCCTCCCGTATGGCTCTCACCACCCGTTGTGCTGACGTGGTGCTGCTCTGAAAAGCCTGTAAGGACTTAAGCAAATTTTGGGTAGAGAGACGGGCGACTTCCTCCTCCCCCAACCTGGGCACCAATGGCAGTGGTCGCCCAAACATTATTTCAAAAAGGAGTTAGCCCTTGGATGTATGGGGTGCACCTAGCTCTGAGGAGAGCAAAAAGAAGGAGACTTACCCAGTTTTCACCAGTCTCTAATTTTAACTTAGTTAATGTTTCCTTTAAGATCCGATTTATCCTCTCTACCTGTCCAGAACTCTGTGGTCTCTAAACATAATGCAATTTCCAGGCAACCTTCAGGGCCTTAACTATAGATTGTGTAATTTTGGCGATAAACGCCAGGCCATCGTCGGACCCCATGTATAGTGGCAGGCTAAACAGGGGGACAATTTCAGTGAGGAGTTTTCTAACTACTACCTGTGCTGTCTCTGCCTTGGTTGGATATGCCTCAGGCCAGTCAGAGAAGGTATTAATGAAAACCAGCAAGTATTTATACCCTCCTTGTCCTCCTGGCATCTCGGTGAAGTCCACTTCCCAGTGTTCTCCGGGGTTCTCACCTCGGAATCGCTGTCCTGGCGCGGCGACAACAGGGAGCCCTTGATTCACCCAGGCACATACTTGGCACCTTCTAGCCAAGTCTTGGGATATTTACTGGAGCCTTGGGGTGTAAAATTCTCTTCCGAGTAGTTCTGATAGCTTCATTCCCCCCAGGTGGGTGCTCTGGTGGGTCTGGGAAGCCATGGTCTGCCCCAGGGCTTCTGGTATTATAGGCCTCCCGTCTGGCAGAATTAGCCATCCAGCCTCTCCTTCCTGAGCCCTTAGTTTCTCAGCTAGCCTCTGCTCCTCTGGCAGATGAGTAGGCTTTTCTGGGAGCCTTCGTGCTGGCAGGGCTACGAGAACTTCTAGGGGCCCTACTGGTCTTTTAGTCAATTCCTTAGCTCCTATATGGCTGCCAGGTGGTTAAGTATCTTAGGAGCTTTTTCCTTTCCTCCTGAGGTCAGGAGACTTCTTTAAGGTGGCTCCCATGTCCTCCTGTAGGGGCAGTGTGAAGAGATATATCCCTGCATTTCCTGGGTAGGTCTGGCAGGGCTAGCGCCGGGGCGCTCACCAGGGCTTCTTTCTAATCCTGGCAGATTGTAGATCTCCCCTGGCTCCTCCTCATGTCACTACTGCCGCCCCCCACATACTGGGTACCTTCCTCTACGAAGTTGCTCCTGTCCGTGTAGAGGGTCTCATCCAGATTCTGCAGGAGCTGGTCCACAAGGCCCTCACAGAGGGAAGTGAGGGTAGTCAGTGTCTCCTCGCAGTCATGCAAAGGGACCTCTGCCTTCTCATCAGGGAGGAGTGTGCAGGGTTCAAGGCAGCTGTTTTCAGGAAGCTGAAATGTTTACTCTTTTTCCCTTTCCCCACCAGAGGGCCTGAGTGAGTGCTATGAGTTCCACAAGGAAGTCCACCTTTTGGCCCCCCATTGTCAGGGTCATTCTGGGCTCCTGGGGGCCAGCTGAGCCCCGACAACCCCGATCCACCTCCTCCACCAGCATGGGAGGGAGTCGGTTCCCCCGCACGTTCAGGGCACTCCCTTTTCCAATGTCCTTCCTTTCTGCAAAATGCACATTGATTTTTCCCAAGCCTGGGTTGGACTCCTTTTCTTCCGTGAGGCTTTTCTTTGCCCTTGTTGTCTCTCCGGCCCCTTGGGCCTTTTTCCTCGTTTAGGGCCAGGAGGACCTTGGCCATCCGGGTGTTTAAACCTGCCATCGGGTCCTCCAGATTGTCAAAAACCTTCTGGGCCACCTCAACCAACTTAGAGATTGATTTCCCCTCAAAGCCTTCTAACTTCTGTCATTTTTTCCTAATATTTGGGGCCGACTGGGAAACAAATGCAACATTGACAGCCCTCCGATTTTCTGGGGCATCAGGGTTAGGCCCCTGGACTGTCTCTGTCACATTAAAGAGGTTTGTGGGTCTCTGAGCAGCAGCTCGGATGCCCCCCAATAGAGTCTGGTGATACCGATAGAGAGCCTCCTTTCCCCTCTCACTATTGGGGTTCCAGTTGGGTTTCCTGGAGGGAAACACAGCCTTTAATCTGTCTTTAAATGGTAAGAAGAAATTTACAATGTGTCTATATTTAAATAAATAGTTATAGCCGTCCCTGTAGTAGGGGTCCCCTTACTTGACTTGTTCTCTCAGAACGGACTAAAGGAGCTTTATTTTCTTACAGGGTCTTACATGTCACAGGACCTCACAGGGTCTGTAATTCCTATAACAGCGGGCCAGTATTCACTACTTTACTAACCCCCTCTGTTCTAGACAGGCCTTCCCCAGTTTCCTACAGTTGAGGTTTTGTGCCACCCCTGACATGGGCATGGTCACACAGGCCTGCAACTGTCTCTCAATAGAGACCAAAACCTAATGGGTATTCTTCTTTGCCCAGTTGGGCACCTGCCCTCTCAGTAGCTAGGCACCCTCTACTTTTGAGGTTCACTCCATATAGCCCCCTACTTAGACAGCTAACACATAGCCATAACAATGGCCCTCAGCAGGCCACTGTCAGGGCTGTGTACTGCAGCCAGTTCTTCTTTCTAGCTACAAATACAGTCTGTCCAATTTCCTTAAAATGTATTCTGGCACAGGAGAAAGTTGTTTTGCTGTACATAGGTAGCTTAATTTCTATACAACTGGGCTTGGACCTCTGCCTAGCAAATTGCAGTCTATAAGTTCAATATGCAGCCTCCGGTCCTCCTAACCCAATGAGGTTTCAGCCAGTCTCTGAGTCAGACTCCTCCTCTCTTGGAGAATTTCAAAGTCCTGATGGCTCTCAGGTCTAGGGAGAGTGCTCTTTTTTATTAGTTATAGGGCCCTGCTTTCCTTGTCTTCCTACCAGTCCCCTTTGTGGCAGAGCAACAACCAAGCCTTTTCCAAAGGAGTGCACTGGAAGGGGATATTAGCCCTTCCTCTTCCAGCAGCAACAGGTACTGAACCCTTTCAGTGCATTAGCAAGCAGGGAGCTTGTACTAGCTCTATCTGCAGCTTTCATAGATCTCAGGCTTGCTACTCTATTTCTGGGGCTATAAGAAGGCCAGTACCAATCACTGGCTTATGGCTTAACTGCTGTAGCCTGCAAGCCAAAAGCCCAAGTACTTTCTCGCTGCTGCTGCTGCTTCTTTTTTTAGGGCCACTGCAGGCAGCTCAGGCATCCAGCCCCCCTTCTTTGATCATTTACTCCTCAATCTGGTCTGGAGCTGGGAATAGCGCCTCGGTCTGCCTTGCTTCCCCAGAGGGCTGCCTGTCTAGCCCCAGATCTAGAGGGCCAGCCTGCCGTAGTGGCAACATAGGAACTGCAGGACTAGCGGATGTCGCAAGGTCCTGCAGGTTCTCCCTCTGTCTCCATATGCTGTCCCTGTCTAGTATGGGATGGACTGAAGGGGTTGAAGGACGACAAAGCCCCTCCTGTTGGTGGCTGCAGAGGGAAGACAATTGGCATCAGGGGAGGCAGGGGCTCCAGGTCAAGAGCTGGTGGGGTGGCCTGGGCCTGAGGCCGGGGCTCACCCAGATCCGGAGCTGGGGGACCATAAGGGGCGGCTGGCTAATGGATTCTTCCTGCTCTTCCTATAGGACGGGGGGAGCCTTTCCCTTCTGGGGCCCAGCCAAAAAAAATTGTCTGTCTCTGTCCCAATTTTCTCCTCAGGAGGCAAGCCCTCATCTACCAGGGTTTCTTGGACAATATGTCAACCCAAATCTGAATATAAGGAATTTGATTAGGATGCCCTGGGTGGCCATATATGACATAATGGACCGGGCAGGCAGTGGTCAGATCAAAAGACCCTGCATCCGGCCACCCCTCCTGGAAAGTGGGCCACTCCCGTTCACAGAATCGCTGTAAATCAAAAGCATTAACATTATAACTTTTAAATCTACCCCAGAACTTTAGTTTAATACAGTAAATTACAACTTAGGTAAGAACAACTGATAAACAGAAATCTTTACTAACTAAGTGGGTTGATTCCCCTTAACAGTGAGCAAAAGACTCTGAGGAAAATAATTCTCGCAGCTGCCGAGAGACTATTTGCAGACTGTCAAGGGGCCAGCCCAAACATTCAGCCAAGGGTATCAACAGAAAGCATAATAAATCAAAGTAGCTCTTACTTTACACAGACCAGTAATGATTTACACTTTCTTAGTGGACCAGCCCAGGCTGGAGCTGTATCTAGTCCTCCTTCTCTGTAGTAATTTGGCTAGTCCCACACAAACAAACTTTGTCCCGACCCCATGATGATCGGTGGTAAGAGACAGACAAGGGAGGGAGTGACCTGTTTTCACAGATCCTCACTCAGATGCCCACCTGGCCACGTCCCTTGGGAGCTTAGATTCGTCGTAGTTAAGGTGCACCCGTATAAACCCCAGCCTGGTCACCTCCATGTGGGGGTGAGTCACCGTTATGCCATATGACGAATCATGGAACCTCAGGTTGGGGTCCACTCGGACTCCGTAACTGAAGTTGTGGAGCCACATAAAGGAGAGGAGAGGCCCCCTCCCTCCACACTCACACACTTTCACCAGACATTCACTCAGAGTTTAAACAATCCACCCAATTCCTAACAATTTTCCAATTCCTGAGGGAGCTCTATAGCTTCCCAGGAGGTGATCAAGCTCCCCTTCCACTCACCCAGAGTGGGCCTGACTGATAGGGGATCAACGAAGATGACCTACCCTATCCCATTTGACAAAGACAAAGACAACAAAGAACAAAGACAAAACAAATCAGCCAAATGCAACCTAAGGTTGCCCAGAATCTGCAGCTCGCTCCTTGAAGTCCTGAAATTTTTTCAAAAAACATTGCAGCAGTGTGTACACAGAAGCAGACAAGTTTTTGACAATAAACACCAAGGCAAACAAATACCAGACAGACAAACCCAGTGCAGCCTACAGCCGCACGAACCAGGGACCCCGGCCACCGTTGTGGCCACGGGTCAGGACCAGGAGTACCGCTGCGTCCAGCCCTCCGTATAGGTCCTTCCGTGGGACGTCCCAATTCCTGTTTAATGACCGGTCCTTACCTCGGTTTCCGAATCAAAAGTTTTGGGTGGACTGGAGGCCTCCTTGGTAGTCGTTCTCCACAGGTGTGGGGTATCTCGCTGAGTGCCCCAGCGACAAGTGGGGGAGGGCGTCCTGCCTTCAATAGGGGGTCCCTCTCACCCCTGCCAGGGGAGAACCTCCTGCCCTAAAGAAGAGGTCCCTCTCACCCCTGCTGGGTATCTCGCTGCGGGCCTCCAAATGTTATGGGTTGGCTCAGCGAGATAGACCACCGACTCAGAATTTAAATTTAAGAGCCTTTATTAAGCTGGCCAGCTGTCCACAGCACCTATCTCCCCCTCTGGGAGCTTTGGAGCATGTGGCAGAGACCAAGGGTGCAGTATGATCCTTTATAGCAAAACAGTGTTAGAAAAAAAATACAAAGCATTCCATTAGCTGTTCCTTAGAAGTTCACAGAAAGTTCATAAGCACAAAGGGGAAGTAAACGGAGTCACACCTGGCTGGAGCATATCATAACATATTGTTTTTCTAAGACAATCTAGCAATTTTTCTTCCATGGTTCCTAACCCTGACAATCCCTCTCTATACGTCAGTCCCCCCTCCCAGCACATTCAGTTTCTCATGTTTCATTTCCTCCCCTTAGCACATTCTTTAACATTCTGTAACCCTTCCATGGCTCAGTCCCTCACCCTAGCACAACTATATATCTCAAGAGTAGCTAAATGGTTTTGGTGTTCTGCCCATATCTCTTGGTACATGACATTTTTTGTGTAACCAGCCCAACTTCTGAGGGTCAGTACCTATATGTCTTTTTCTTTTTTAGGATTATCTTTAAACACTAAAGTCTATTCTGTCCTTAAACACAGAAAAGTGATAGTTTTGTGTATTTAATGCTACTTACCCAAGAGTAGCTTCCAACATAAGAATTGATAGATAAGTATGTTAATTTACCATTTTAAAAAATCTTTATTGTTGAAAGTATCACATATGTCCCCTTATTTTCTCCCATTAACCCTGATAGCCTGTCTCCACCCCAGGCCTTCACCACCCTAATGTCTGTGTCCATGGGTTATGCATATATGCATAGAAGTTCTTTGGTTGATCTCTTCCCATCCACCCACCCAACCCCTCCTTACTTTAGCTTTGCCTGAGGGTCAATAGTCCTAAGCTGCATAGAGGGCCTCTGGTTTGCTTGAAAGAACATGTCACACTTCCAAGAGCCTTTGTATGACTAAAAACTTTGACCTTTTAATATTCCTGAGATTTTAGTAAAAGGTTGTAGAAACACACAGTCAGCCTTTTCTCTAAGTCAAACAGCCACCTCTGGCTGTTAGCATGTTTTATTTTTTTATTTCTTATCATCTTGAGAGGCTAATAATCTTCCAAGTTATCAAATGCTGGTTTATTTTTAACAGTTCTTCCATCAACTTACCTTTCTTTTCTTGTGTTTGCAAGTAACCAGAAGAAAATAGGCAGCACCTTCAGCACTTGGCTCAGAAATCTCCTTAGCTAGCCCTAACTGGTTTGGCTCAGTGGATAGAGTGTCAGCATGCGTACTGAAGGGTCCCAGATTCGATTCCGGTCAAGGGCATGTACCTTGGATGCAGGCACATCCCCAGTACAGGGTGTGCAGAAGGTAGCTGATTGATGTTTCTCTCTCATCAATGTTTCTAACTCTATATCCCTCTCCCTTCCTCTCTTAAAAAATCAACCATATATATATATATATATATACATATATATATATATATATATATATATATGAAAAAAAACTCCTATTAGGATTTCTAAAAAAATATCCTTAGCTATATATCCAGCCTTACTACTCACAAGTTCTTCTTTCTACATACTGAAGGACACATTTAAAAATGAAACACACAAAAACATTTTGATACTGTGTGGATGAAAGGGGCCACATGCTAACCTGACAGGCTCAGGGAAGGCCTGCATGGAAATCTTGCAAACTCAAAGACCTAAAGCAGTGGTCGGCAAACCGTGGCTCACGAGCCACCTGTGGCTCTTTGGCCCCTTGAGTGTGGCTCTTGACAAAGTACCACGTGCGGGAGCGCATATACTGTGCAATTGAAACTTCGTGGCCCATGCACAGAAGTCGGTTTTCGGCCTGAGCAAATCTATTTTGAAGAAGTGGCGTTAGAAGAAGTGGAGGGTGTAGGTTGGTGGGGCAACTGGAGATGCAGTGCAGGCGGGCTGCAGGATATGCAGGCAGCATGGGGAGGCACGCGTGATTCATGCATGAGTTGAGTGAGCCAGTCAATCAGCACTCTCTTTGTGCAGTGGTTAGTGCTAGTCGCGTCCACAAATCGCGCGCAGGTGACAAAAGTACCTACTCGAAGCATAAAGTTACCTGTATTTTTCCAACCAGCTGCAAATCCTACAGGTATTTTTGTCTTCAATTTAAGAATTGTAATTATTTTATGTTGGTGGCTTTATTATTATAAAATGAAACTTTTTTTTAGGTGCCCTGTTTGACATGGCTACAAAGAAGAAGCAAAGAAAAACGAAAGATGAAAACCGTTAATTTAAAGTTGAATGGACCAAGACTTTCGAATTTATTCAAAACTTAAATGGCCTTCCAACCTGTCTTATTTGTCAGGAAAAATTGGCTCATAACAAGAAATCAAATTTGGAGAGACACTTTACAACTAAACACGTGTCATTTAGTACTAAATATCCTGTCAGTGATGCAAGGAAGAAAGCAGTTGAGGAAGTTCAGAAGAGTCAAGAAAAATCAAGTTCTGTATGTAATTACTGGATGCAATCTTCCAACAACGTTAATATTGCAAGTTTTGTGGTTAGTCAAGAGATTGCTAAGAGAGGAAAACCATATACAGACGGTGAAAAAATAAAAGTTGACTTATAAATGCATCCAAAGAGCTATTTTGGGATTTTAAGAACAAAGCAGATATTCTAAAAAAAATAAAAATAAAAAAAAATTAAAGAATTACCATTGTCTGCTAAAACAGTGAAAGATAGAACAGTCAAAATGTCTTCGAATATAACCAACCAGCAAGTCAAAGATCTTAAATTGGTTTCAGCTTTATCAATAGCAGTTGACGAGTCCTGTGAAATAAATGATACAGTGCAAGTTTCACTTTATTTTTATAATGAAAGTCAATTTTATTGAAATAAAGTTGTTGAAAGATCCAAAAATTGTGAAATCTTAAGTATAACTTCTTTTTTAAAAAAAATTTTTTAAAACTCTTTATTAGTTAAGGTATTACAAATGTGTCCTCATCCCCCCCATTAAATCCCGATCCTCCCCCCCACCACCAACACTTATGCTCTCATCCCCCTGTTGTCCATGTCCATTGGTTTGGCTTATATGCATGTATACAAGTCCTTCGGTTGATCTCTTCCCCTTGCCCCCGCCCTCCCCTACTATCCTTCCGGGGATTGATAGCATGATCGCTGTTTCTCAGTCTTTGGGTCTGTCCCTTTTCATCAGTCTATGTTGTTCTCTATAATCCACAAATGAGTGAGATCATGTGGTATTTATCTTTTTCTGACTAGCTTATTGCACTTAGCATAATGCTCTCCAGTTCCAACCATGCTGTTGCAAAAGGCAAGAGTTCCTTCTTTTTTACCACAGTGTAGAATTCCATTGTGTAGATGTACCACAATTTCTTAATCCACTCATCTGTTGCTGGGCACTTAGGCTGTTCCAAATCTTAGTTATTGTGAATTGTGCTGCTATGAACATAGGGGTGCATATATCCTTTCTGATTGGTGTTACTGGCTTCTTGGAATATATTCCTAGAAGTGGACTCACTGGGTCAAATGGGAGTTCCATTTTTAGTTTTTTGAGGAAGATCCATACTGTTCTCCACAGTGGCTGCACCAGTATGCATTCCTACCAGCAGTGCAGAAGGGTTCCTTCTTCTCCACATCCTCTCCAGCACTTGTTGTTTGTTCATTTGTTGATGATAGCCATTCCGACAGGTGTGAGATGATACCGCATTGTCATTTTGATTTGCATCTCTCCTATAATTAGTGACTTTCAGCATGTTTTCATATGTCTTTTGGCCTTCAGCATGTCCTCTTTTGAAAAGTGTCTATCTCGGTCCATTGCACATTTTTTTATTGGATTGTTTATCTTTCTATTATTAAGTTGCATGAGTTAACCTTAAATGTTGGAGATTAAACCCTTGTTGGTGATATCATTGGCAAATAAGTTCTCCCATGATGTGGGTCTTCTTGTTGTTTTGTTGATAGTTTCCTTTGCTGTGCAAAAGCTTTTTATTTTGATGTAGTCCCATTTCTTTATTTTCTCTTTAGTTTACATTGCCGTAGGAGCATTATCATAGAAGAAATTCCTTTGGCATATGTTTGCGATTTCGTTGCCTGTGGATTCCTCTAGGATTTTTATGGTTTCCCCTCTTGCGTTTAAATCTTTTATCCATTTTGAGTTTATTTTTGTGTATGGTGTGAGTTGGTGGTCTAGTTTCATCCTTCTGCATGTATCTGTCCAATTTTCCCAACACCATTTATTGAAGAGACTGTCTTGACTCCATTGTATGCTCTTGCCTCCTTTGTCGAATATTAATTGGGCATAGTGGTTTGGGTCGATTTCTGGGTTCTCTATTCTATTCCATTGATCTATATGTCTGTTCTTGTGCCAGTACCAAGCTGTTTTAAACAGTGGCTTTGTAATACAGCTTGATACCTGGTATGGAGATCCCACCTACTTTATTCTTCTTTCTCAGGATTGCTGCAGCTATTCGAGATCTGTTTTTATTCCAGATGAATTTTTGGAACGTTCGTTCTAGATCTGTGAAATATGCCGTTGGTAATTTAATGGGGATTGCATTGAATCTATAGATTGCTTTGGGTAGTATGGACATTTTGATGATGTTGATTCTACCAATCCATGAACACGGTATGTTCTTCCATATGTTTATGTCTTCCTCTATCGCTTTTTTCAGTGTCCTGTAGTTTTTCGCGTATAAGTCTTTTACCTCCTTAGTTAAGTTTATTCATAGGTATCTTAAATTTTTGGTGCGATGGTAAATGGGATTGCGTTTTTAGTCTCACTTTCTGTAAGTTCACTATTGGTGTAAAGAAATGCCATAGATTTCTTGGTATTAATTTTGTATCCTGCTACATTCCCAAATTCATTTATTAACTATAACAATTATTTGATGGAGGCTTTAGGGTTTTCTATGTAGAGTATCATGTCATCTGCAAATAAGGACTGTTTTACTTCTTCTTTTCCAATTTGGATGCCTTTTATTTCTTCTTCTTGTCAGATCACAACAGCTAGTACTTCCAGTACTATGTTGAAAAGGAATGGTGAGATGGTGAGAGGGGGCATCCCTGTCTTGTTCCTGTTCTTAGGGGGAATGATGTTAGTTTTTGCCCATTGAGCATGATGTTGGCTGTGGGTTTGTCATATATGGCTTTTATTATATTGAAGTATGATCCTTCTATTCCTATCTAGCTGAGAGTTTTTATCACGAAAGGGTGTTGTATTTTGTCAATTGCTTTTTCTGCATCAATTGATATGACTCTGTGGTTTTTTTCTTTCAATTTGTTTATGTGATCTATTACGTTTATTGATTTGCGTCCCTGAGATAAATCCATCTTGGTCATGGTGTATGATCTTTCTGATGTAATGCTGGATGCTATTTGCTAAGATTTTGTTGAGAATTTTGGCATCTATGTTCATGAGGGATATTGGCCTGTAATTCTTTTTCATTGTGTTGTCTTTGTCTGGTTTTCGTATTAGGGTGATGCTGGCTTCATAGAATGAGCTTGGAAGTGTTCGATCCTCTCGAATTTTTTGGAATAGTCTGAGGAGGATAGGTTTTAGTTATTCCTTGAATGTTTGGTGATGCTTCCCTGTGAAGCCGTCTGGCCCTGGGCTTTTGTTTGCTGGGAGCTTTTTGTTGACTGCTGCGATTTCATCCATAGTTATTGGCCTATTGAGATTTTTAGATTCTTCCTGATTGAGTTTTGGAAGGTTGAATTTTTCTAGGAATATGTCCATTTCCTCCAGATTGTCAAGTTTGTTGGAGTAGAGTTGTCCATAGTATATTTTAACAATCATTTGCATTTCTGTGGGGTCTGTTGTTATTTCTCCTCTTTCATTTCTGATTTTGTTTATTTGGGTCCTCTCTCTTTTTCTTGGTGAGCCTGGCGAGAGGTTCATCAATCTTGTTTATCCTTTCAAAGAACCAGCTCTTGGTTTTGTTGATCTTTTATATTGGTTTTTTTTTTTTTTTTTTTGGTCTCTATGTCATTTATCTCTGCTCTGATTTTTATTATTTCCTTCCTCCTGCTTACACTGGGCTTTTCTTGTTGCTCTCTTTCTAACTCTTTGAGTTGTAGGGTTAGGTGATTTACTCTCATTGTTTCTTGTTTTTTGCAGTAGGCTTGTAGAGCTATGAACTTCCCTCTCAGGACTGCTTTCACTGTGTACCATAAGTTTTGGATTGTTGTGTTTTCATCGTCGTTTGTTGCCAGGATGTTTTTCATTTCTTCTTTGATCTCTCTGGTAACCCAGTCATTGTTTAATAGCATGCTATTTAGTCTCCATGTGTTTGATTTTTTTGGATTGTTTTTATTTTAGTTAATTTCCAGTTTTATGCTGTTGTGATCTGAGAAGATGCTTGATATGATTTTGATTTTCTTGAATTTGAAGAAACTTTGTCTGTGACCCAGTATATGGTCTATCTTTAAAAATGACCCATGTGTACTTGAGAAAAACGTATATTCTGTGGCTTTGGGGTGAAATGTTCTGAAGATGTCAATTAATTCCATCTGATCTAGTGAGTCATTTAGGATTGATGTTTCTTTGCTGATTTTTTGTTTAGAGGATTTCTCCAGTGGTGATAATGGGGTGTTAAAGTTTCCTACTGTGATTGTATTGTTTTCAATCTCTCCCTTGATCTCCTCCAGAAGATTTCTTATGTATTTGGGTGCTCCTATATTGGGTGCGTATATGTTTACTAGAGTTAATCCTTCTTGTTGGATTTCTCTCTTTAGTATTATGAAATGGCCTTCTTAATCTCTTTTTATGTCCTTCAATTTGAGATCTAATTTGTCAAGTATAAGTATTGCTACCACGGCTTTCTTTTCATTTCCATTCCCCTGAAAAACCTTTTTCCATCCCTTCACCAACAGTCTGTGTGCATCTTTTTTTCTGAGGTGGGTTTCCTGTAGACTGCAGATATATGGGTTATGTTTTCTTATCCACTCAGATAACCTATGTCTTTTGATTCGGGCATTTAATCCATTTACATTTAAAGTTATTATTGATAGATACTTGTTAGTCGCCATTTTTATTCTTTACCCCTGTGTTCCTTCTTTGTTTCCTATTTTTTTCTTTTTACAGCAGACCCTTTAGCATTTATTGCATTGCTGGTTCGGTGGTAATAAACTCCCTTACTCCTTTTTTGTCTGTAAAGCTCTTGATTTCACCCTCAATTTTGATTGATAGCCTTGCTGGGTACAGTATTCTTGGATTCAGACCCTTCCTTTGCATGACTTTATATATTTCATTCCAATCCCTTCTTGCCTGATGTGTTTCTGTTGGGAAATCCATCGTTAGTCTGATGGAGGATCCATTGTAGGTGACTTTCTTTCTCTCTCTGGCTGCTTTTAAGATTCTTGCTTTGTTGTTGGTGTTTGCCAATTTAATTATAATGTGTCTTGGCATCGTTCTTTTGGCGTTCATTTTGTTTGGGACTCTGTGAGCTTCATGGATTTGTGAGTTTTTTCTTCCCTATATCAGGGAAGTTTTCTGTCATTATTTTTTCAAATAAGTTTTCTATTCCTTGCTCAGTTTTCTCTCCTTCTGGCACCCCTATTATATAGGGGAGCATCACCAAACATTCAAGGAAGAACTAAAACCTATCCTCCTCAGACTATTCCAAAAAATTACAAAAAATTCAAGAGGAATGATCACTTCCAAAAAATTCCAAAAAATTCAAGAAGAACGATCACTTCCAAGCTCATTCTATGAAGCCAGCATCACCCTAATACCAAAAACAGATAAAGACAAGACAATGAAAGAGAATTACAGGCCAATATCCCTCATGAACATAGATGCCAAAATCCTCAACAAAATCTTAGCAAATCAGATCCAGAAGTACATCAGGAAGTTCATACACCATGACCAAGTAGGTTTTATCCCAGGGATGCAAGGATGGTACAATATCCACAAATCAATAAACGTAATACATCACATAAACAAATTGAGAGATAAAAACCACATAGTCTTATTAATTGATGCAGAAAAAGCATTTGACAAAATCCAACACCATTTCGTGATTAAAACTCTCAGCAAGGTGGGAATAGAAGGATCATACCTCAACATAATAATAGCCATATATGACAAACCCACAGCCAACATCATACTCAATGGACAAAAGCTAAAACCATTTCCCCTAAGAACAGGAACAAGTCATCAATGGCCCCTCTCACCCCTCCTTTTCAACATAGTACTGGAAGTACTAGCCATTGCGCTCAGACAAGAAGAAATAAAAGGCATCCAAATTGGAAAAGAAGAAGTAAAACTGTCCTTATTTGCAGATGACATGATACTCTACATAGAAAACCCTAAAGACTCTATCAAAAAATTATTAGACTTAATAAATGAATTTGGCAATATAGCAGAATTCAAAATTAATGCCAAGAAATCTAAGGCATTTCTTTACACCAATAGTGAACTTACAGAAAGTGAGACTAAAAAAGCAATCCCATTTACCATCGCACCAAAAATTTAAGATACCTATGAATAAACTTAACTAAGGAGGTAAAAGACTTATACGCGAAAAACTACAGGACACTGAAAAAAGAGATAGAGGAAGACATAAACATATGGAAGAACATACCGTGTTCATGGATTGGTAGAATCAACATCATCAAAATGTCCATACTACCCAAAGCAATCTATAGATTCAATGCAATCCCCATTAAATTACCAACGGCATATTTCACAGATCTAGAACGAACGTTCCAAAAATTCATCTGGAATAAAAACAGATCTCGAATAGCTGCAGCAATCCTGAGAAAGAAGAATAAAGTAGGTGGGATCTCCATACCAGGTATCAAGCTGTATTACAAAGCCACTGTTTAAAACAGCTTGGTACTGGCACAAGAACAGACATATAGATCAATGGAATAGAATAGAGAACCCAGAAATCGACCCAAACCACTATGCCCAATTAATATTCGACAAAGGAGGCAAGAGCATACAATGGAGTCAAGACAGTCTCTTCAATAAATGGTGTTGGGAAAATTGGACAGATACATGCAGAAGGATGAAACTAGACCACCAACTCACACCATACACAAAAATAAACTCAAAATGGATAAAAGATTTAAACGCAAGAGGGGAAACCATAAAAATCCTAGAGGAATCCACAGGCAGCGAAATCGCAAACATATGCCAAAGGAATTTCTTCTATGATAATGCTCCTACGGCAATGTGAACTAAAGAGAAAATAAAGAAATGGGACTACATCAAAATAAAAAGCTTTTGCACAGCAAAGGAAACTATCAACAAAACAACAAGAAGGCCCACTGCATGGGAGAACATATTTGCCAATGATATCACCAACAAGGGTTTAATCTCCAACATTTAAGGTTAACTCATGCAAGTTAATAATAGGTAGATAAACAACCCAATAAAAAAATGGGCGATGGACCTAGATAGACACTTTTCGAAAGAGGACATGCCAAAGGCCAAAAGACATATGAAAACATGCTCAAAGTCACTAATTATAAGAGAGATGCAAATCAAAACGACAGTGCGGTATCATCTCACACCCGCCAGAATGGCGATCACCAACAAATCAACAAACAACAAGTGTTGGAGAGGATGTGAAGAAAACGGAACCCTTCTGCATGGCTGGTGGGAATGCAGACTGGTGCAGCCACTGTGGAGAACAGTATGGATCTTCCTCAAAAAACTAAAAATGGAACTCCCATTTGACCCAGTGATTCCAATTCTAGGAATATATTCCATGAAGCCAGAAACACCAATCATAAAGGATATATGCACCCCTATGTTCATAGCACCTCAATTCACCATAGCTAAGATTTGGAAACAGCCTAGGTGCCCATCAGCAGATGAGTGGATTAAGAAATTGTGGTACATCTACACAATGGAATACTATGCTTCGGTAAAAAAGAAGGAACTCTTGCCATTTGCAACGGCATGGATGGAACTGGAGAGCATTATGCTGAGTGAAGTAAGCCAGTCAGAAAAAGATAAATACCACATGATCTCACTCATTTGTGGAATATAGAGAACAACATAGACTGATGAACAGGGACAGATCCAAAGACAGAGAAACAGCAATCAGACTATCAATTCCCGGAGAGAAAGTAGGAGAGGGTGGGGGTAAGGGGAAGAGATCAACTAAAGGACTTGTATACATGCATATAAGCCAAACCAATGGACACTGATAACAGGGGGATGAGAGCATGAGTGGGGAGGGGGGGAAGTTAGGGGTTAATGGGGGGATGAGGACACATTTGTAATACCTTAACCAATAAAGAAATTAAATATGAAAAAAAGAAATATTGGAGAAAACCAAATGTAAACTTAGTTCACAGCACAAGTGGTCTGCTTTGGTAGACCTGGAGAAGGTAGGTATGTTGATTTTTAACACCTGGAATAGTATTCCTGACTCATATAATGAACTGAAAAAACTAGAGTTTGCTGTTCTTTCCTTATTTGGGTCTACATATTTATGCGAACCATCATTTTCAAGCATGAACCTTATCAAGAGTAAATTGAGAAGTCGTCTTATTGATGAGAATCTGGAATCATGCCTAAAATTAAAAACAACAACATATAAACCTGACTCACCCAAACTTTGCAAGGAGATGAAAGGCCATTGTTCACATTAGTGTTTGTCAGTCATTGTCATGATTTAATTTTATGGATATTGTAAGGTAAATCATAAGGAATTTAATTTTATCAATAAATAATATCATTATTAAGTATGATATCAAGTTTTATTCAACATACCTGTAGTTTAACTAAGACTTAAAACCTTAAGTAAAGTTTATTAAGTTAATTTCAGGGAACGTTGTCAAGTGAAAGAAGATGTAGTGTTGAGGATTGAGAAAGGTATGTTGAGATGGTTTGGACATACAGAGAGGATGAACGAAAGGAGATAGATGAAACAAGTATACAAGACGAGTGTGGATGGGAGAGTTGGAAGGGGTCGACCTCAGCGAATGTACCTCAATCAGATTGAGGACGTTTTTAGCGAAGGCCAGCTTAGGCGTACCCTAATTAAGTTAATTACAATGTACCTACCTATATAGTTTAAGTTTAAAAAATTTGGCTCTCAAAAGAAATTTCAGTCATTGTACTGTTGATATTTGGCTCTGTTGACTAATGAGTTTGCCGACCACTGACCTAAAGTAACCACAAAGGATGGTTAGAAATTAAACTTTAACTGAAGGCAGTTATGGTGAGTAATTATGTCCTAGGCCCATATCTTCACTGACAAGGTCAGTCTATACCTTAACTGAGCCTATTGTTTTTTTGCATCTAAGATAACATACCTATGAAATGTCTGAGTAACTTGTAACTTCCCTTTTTCCAGACCCCCTGGGGCACAACCTAATGTGCCTGGGTGCCAGGACAGATATTTGTAGTATTCCTTCATTGTTATCATGTAAACTAGAGGCCCGGTGCACAAAAATTTGTGCACTCGGGGTGAAGGGGGGGTCCCTCAGCCCGGCCTGTGCCCTCTCGCAGTCTGGGACGCCTCGGGAGATAACGACCTGCTGGCTTAGGCCTGCTCCCCGGTGGAAGAGGGCAGGCCCAATCCCTAGGTGCAGCCCCTGGTCAGGCTCAGAGCAGGGCCGGTTGGGGAGTTGGGGCGCCGCCCCCTGTCATGCACAGAGCAGGGCAGATTGGGAGGTTGCGATGCCACCCTGAGTCATGCTCAGGGTAGGGCCGATTGGAGGGTTGGGGCACCACCCCCTGTCACACTCAAGGCAGAGTTGATGGGGAGGTTGTGGCGCCACCCCCTTTCACGCAAGAGCAGGGCCCATCAGGGGCGTTGGGGCTCCGTATCCTGTCATGCACAGAGCAGGGCCAATCAGGGGCTTGGGGCGTTGCCCCCTGTCACGCACAGAGCAGGTGCTATCAGGGGGGTTTGGGCTCCGTACCCTGTCACGCACAGAGCAGGGTCAATCAGGGGGTTGGGGAGCTCCCCTCTGTCATGCACAGAGCAGGGCCAATCAGGGGGTTGAGGAGCTCCCCCCTGTCACTCACAGACTAGGGCCAATAGGGGAGTTGGGGCACCGCCCCCTGTCACACTCAGGGCAGGGCGGATCAGGGGGTTGGGGCGTCACCCTCTATCACCCACAGAGCAGGGCTGATCAGCGGGTTGGGGCGCCGCCACTCTCACACTCAGGGCAGGGCCGATGGGGAGGTTATGGCTCTACCCCGTCACACACAGAGCAGGGCCTGTGGGGGGGGGGGGGTGGCGCCGCACCCTGTCACACACAGAGCAGGGCCGATCAGGGGGTTGAGGCACCATACCCTGTCGCACACAGAGCCACAGTGTGATCAGGGGGTTGGGGAACTCCCCCGTATCAGGCACAGAGCAGGGCTGATCAGGGGGTTGGGGCGCTGCCCCCTGTCATGAACAGAGCAGGGCAGATAGGGAGGTTGTGGCCCCACCCCCTGTCACACCCAAAGCCACAGGGCGATCAGGGGCTTTGGGCGCTGCCCCCTGTCACACTGATCCCGGTGCTGGGAGGCCTCGCAGCTCCGCTGATCCCGGTGCTGGGAGGCATATTACCCTTTTACTATATAGGATAGAGGCCTGGTGCATGGGTGGGGCTGGCTGATTTGCCCTGAAGGGTGTCCTGGATCAGGGTGGGCGTCCCCACTGGGAGGCCTGGCCAGCCTGGGTGAGGGGATGATGGCTGTTTGCAGCTGGTCAAACACCCTTCAGGGTGGGGGTCCCCACTGGAGTGCCTGGCCAGTCTGGGTCAGGGGCTGAGGGCTGTTTTCAGGCGAACTGAAGCTCCCAACTGCTCCTTTTTTCTTTTCTCTTCTTTTCTTTTTTTTTTTATTTATTTTATTTATCTTATTTTTTTAATACTGGGCCATCTTTAGCTCTGGCTCCAGCTCTGAGGCCTCTGCTGCTGAAAGAAGGTATCTGGTTTGTTTAGGTTTTATAATCGAAACAATGTATAACTCCAGCTCTGAGATCCCGGGCTTGCTGAAAGCAGGTTTCTGGGGTTTTGTTTATCTTCTATATCTGTTACAATGTTTCTTAAACTGCAAGCTCAGAGGCCGGCAAGGCAGGCGGGGAATGTTGCAGTCTTCCGTCACTGAAGCAAGCAAGCCTCATGTTAGTTTCAAGCTGCCTGGCTGCTGGCCGCCATCTTGGCTGGCAGTTAATTTGCATACCTCGCTTATTAGCCAATGGGAAGGGTAGTGGTCGTACGCCAATTACCATGTTTCTCTTTTATTAGATAGGATTGTTGACTATTAACTATCCTGTACTCACCTAAGTAATGTGTCTATCATTTTATTTTTTATCCAATCCTGGAGGTTTCCCAGCCTTGCTTTCTCCCACCTCTCTAATCTATCACCAAAGGATTTCAGGTAACCCACCTATGTCTCCTCCTTTGATTGCAATGTATAAAAATAGTTGAAAAACCGTCATTCTCTAAAACATTATCCCAATCCATTGAGATTCTTCTTCCCTGGCAATTGTAGACAGCTGGACTCAAATAAACTCACAAAATTTCTTTACGGGTTTGAACATTTTTACGTTAACAACTGCATAGCAATTATTTTCTTTCCTCCAGTTTCCAATAGTATGTTCCCATATCCTTTTGAGCCTTTAGTAGTCTTTAATATCATATTTGTATTAACACTGTGTCTAGGGCTGTGGTTCTCAACCTTCCTAATGCCGCGACCCTTTAATACAGTTTCTCATGTTGTGGTGACCCCCAACCATAAAATTATTTTTGTTGCTACTTCATAACTGTAATTTTGCTACTGTTATGAATCGTAATGTAAATATCTGATATGCAGGATGTATTTTCATTGTTACAAATTGAACATAATTAAAGCATAGTGATTAATCACAAAAACAATATATAATTATATATGTGTTTTCTGATTGTCTTAGGAAACCCCTGTGAAAGGGTCATTCTATCCCCAAAGGGGTTGCGACCAACAGGTTGAGAAACGCTGGTCTAGGGCAATATGGACTTAATCTCATGCCCCTGAAAATCCTTCTGGCCTTTCTCCACGTTTCAAATCAAAACAACTTTCAAATTGTTTAGGTTTTTGTTATGGCAACAGCCCAATTCAAAATACCATCATTTGTGTTAGTGTTCTACTGATGCATAATAAATGCCTACAAATTTAGTTCATTAAACCAATACCAATTTGATATTTCATGTCTTCTGTAAGTCATAATAAGATCATGGCATGGCTGGATTTTCTGATCAGATCATCTCCAGGCTAAAACCAAGCTGTTTACTAGAATATGCTCCTCACCTGAAGCTTGGTGACTT
Organism: Myotis daubentonii; assembly: GCF_963259705.1. Lineage (NCBI taxonomy): Eukaryota > Metazoa > Chordata > Mammalia > Chiroptera > Vespertilionidae > Myotis > Myotis daubentonii. The sequence continues at coordinate 73,543,632 of NC_081861.1, read as the reverse complement.
CCTCCAATATCACTGTTTTCTTTATTTGTTTTTGTTTTTGCTAGAATTAATTTTCTTATGGTTATGTTAGGGAAAAAATTTAATGTTGGGGACTAGCTATAGTTATAAGAAATATTAATGATGCTCTGTTAACTGTGATTGCCTTGTTTTTATTAAAAAAAGGACATTCTAACCTGGCTGGGAGTTGTATGCCTGAAGGAGTCAACCTTGGAATGTGGTCCATTCTCATTCAAAAACTGCCTCTTCACATGGAAAGATTAACAAACTTGTTGCCAAACAATGGAGTTCCACGCCAGCCCCCATTGTCTACTTCCCCATGCTGTAATTCCTACTTCGCCATGTAATCTTTGTCTTACCCAATATAAGCAGCTGGCATATGGGGGGCTGCAGAGCAAATTTTTGTGGATGACCTGCTGCTCTCCCGTACTGCCGGCATTATTGGAATAAATGCTCATATATGGTTCAACCCTGCCTCTGTTTAATTGGCTCAATTAGTGTCAGACAGTCCTAACCTCTTGGTTGTCTGGTTATATATTCTGGAAACCCAGATGGGACACAACTGGGGGAGTTGTCTTGGGTGAATACCAGGGATCCTGCTTCCTGCCTGGACTGGGGGTTCCCAGGGCTGAGGCCTGAACTCTTTTATTTTCAGTGCTGCCAGGAATTTTCCTGTTTTGAGTCCCAGCCACAGCTTCAGCAATCCCTGTGTTCTCATCTAAAATCTAAGTAGAATCAAGTATTCTATATCTCTGTAATGGGGGAAGTCAGTTGTCCGTTGCCCCCATCTGGGGTGAGCCTGATCAGCTCCTGGTTGCAAGTGGCCTCTCAAGGTCCTTGCCTAGTGTCTGCACTTGAGCCTGATCTGCTTAAGGTTGAGACACTGCCCCATTTACGCATTGGAGTCTGGTTATTCTGTCTGTCTGTGCATTGTAAGCCACAAAAGGTTGTCTGCTGGGCACACTTGTAAATATTGTATATTAGTGTGGTTTTGCCTGGTGTAATTTTGCCTATAATCTTGCTTAAATTGTTCAAGGGTGGGTGCTGGTGGCTCAATCCCAAAAGATACTCCATTGGGATAGATCTTGGGGGATTGGGCTATTTATCTGCCAATGGAAAAAATAAAAATAAAAATGGTGTTTTACTACAATACTGCTTGGCCTATGTATACTCTAGATTCTGGGGAAAAGTGGCCATTAAATGGGTCTTTAAAATATTATACTTTGAATTGTTTTGTCAGAGGTTGGGGAAATGGGAGGGCTGTATGTTTGAGCCTTTATGTCTTTGCTTAATTCTGACAAAAAAGAAAATCAGGAAGGGGTTAAATTGATGATTCAGAGAAAAATGTGTACTGAGAGAAGTTAGCTTGAAACACAGGCAGATAGGGCAGGGGTACAGTGGAAAACAAAGGCAGGTAGAACATTGGCAGAGGCAGACATGGCAGTTTAAACCAGCCTAATCAAAGGAACCAACCATGGAGAAATAAAATGTTTCTGGACTCAAAGTGGGAGGAATGGGAAACCAAGGAAGGGCCTGCAACAATAAGGTATACTGACACATAGAAACAGAGAAAGTTCAGCATTGAAATAGAGACAGAACACATAGAAATAAAGTTCAGGTCTCTTGCTGGGCAAGGACAATTGAGGGAATCAATTAGGTGACAACACAGACAGATACAGAAGCAGGTTTGTTGCAAATATATACCTGTTGTAGTAATATATACAAATGTTTAAAAATGCTTTGAGGATGCCTTAAAAATGCATAAGAAGGTTTTAAAATGTTTAAATGAACTTTCCTTGAAACTTAAAGCGTGGTAGTAAGAACACATTCCCCACTGCCCTGAAGCATGTGTCCCTCATAGATAAGGATTTGAACGTCAGTAAATAACTCAGAGTGACTTGTCAAAATAACCATTTGAGTGAGTGATGTACTCTCCCTAGATAGCCACATGTAGCCCCTTGCCCTGTTTGAGATAAACATGTGTGCATTGACGTAATTCATTGATAGCCACCTGGACTGCTGCAAATGGGGTACAGGCTTTAAAAGTGTGGGTCCTGACCAGCCTGGTGCTCACCTGTTGAGACAGCCACAAAGGCACATCCTCTTGTCAGTCTGGTAAGCGACGCCGCTCCATGCTCCTCTCTCTGCCAGACAACAGAAGAATGGTCAGTACCTCCCAATTGAGACGTGACTGAGCTCTCAGGTTAGGAACGCTGGCCCCCTGCATCTGGACCAGACCAACCTAGCTGCTGGACCCCAGAGGACTGGACCACTGGGATCCCACTTAAGCCTATACCCGCAGCACCAGGAATTGTGTGAGTAATAAAGTGCTGTGTGTTTTGCAATTGCATATGTTTCATGTGGTGTAATTCTTCTGGCAGTTAAGTGAATTATTTTGCGTACACTTAAAAGTTAAAGCTTCTGGTCTCTTTTTGGTCCTAAGCCTGCCCCCTTTATCCTGCTTGTGTAGAGTAGCCTCTTTGCTAGCAACTACTTGAATGTCCCACACCTCCACAGTTCAAGTTTATCTCAAGGGACGCCTTAGATAAACACCCAGATCCTTTCCCAGGATCTACTTGGAACAATACCCCTAGACTACAAGGCTTCACTGGGTAGGCAGCCCATTATTGGGCTCCCCTCCCCATCCAGAGAGTCTGAATATACTTGTAATAAAATTTCCACACATTCATTTAAATCTGGTCTGAGGAGCTCATTCTTCAGCATCATGAGACACAACCCCAGGAAAACACCTTGGTTCACCATTCTGGTTATCAGCTTTGGGGGCTCATCCAGGATCCTACCTCTCCACATCAAATGGAAATCTTATGGACCCTTTTTCTTCTTCTGATGTTTCCTTTCTAATTTTGGAGACATTACCAGGTGCATGTCAGCCACTTAATCAGGCTGCCATCTCCAGCAGGCATTTTTCTCTTTCAATTTGCAAATGCAGTCTCTGGCCTTTGGGCCATTTAAAATCAGGCATGGGTCAGCCAGATAAAAGCCATTAGGGCAGCTGCCACATAAAAAGGCTCCCATGGAAGGATGAACTGGTTGTCAGACTGGGTTATAAAGCAGTAGGCTTCCTGCCTGTTGCAAGACAAAGTCTGACCAACAACTAAATGAGTTCTTGGGTCCCTACCCAGGCTCCGAAGATCAAAAAGGCAAATTCCTCCCTCTGGTTTGGGAATCTCAAATGTAAGGACTTACATGAGTAAAGATCTCACAGAGCTGTCTGGGGTTGAACCCCAAAGACATACAGAGACATCATAGGGACTCCAGAATACAACTGTAATTAAACACTGACTAGTCTAGGGAATGCACATAAGAGCTGGTCACTAAGCGCTCTGGGTCTTCACAGTTATTTTAGACATCCAGGGAGAGAAACTGGGGCACATAAAAGGAGGGAAATGACCAGAGGTTTCACTGCCTCTGGGAGCTCCCTCCACAAGCAGCACACTTGGACCCACTACATACAGCCCATCCCTGGCCTGTTCCCTTGTTAGGATTTCTATTTCCAGAGATCCGTTCCAACTTTCCTGCCTTTCTGCCACTCCTGCCTGAGGTTGGGGGTAGAGGGACACTAAGTTCTTCAGATCTTGGCCCACGCTGGTTGATCTGGTGCTGTTGGTGTCCCCTACCACAGATGAAGCCAGCCATGTATGAGCAGAGCATTCCCTCTTCCCCTCAGTGCCTTCTTGGACCTGATACCCACAGACCTGATTTCTTCCAGCTCTTTGCGGTGGCTTTGTAGGGACCAAAATGGATTTGGGTCTTCAATAGAATGTTAAGGTTTCCAAGTAGGGAATGCCCTTGCCTGAGGGGCACAGCCTGCCCCTGGTATTCACACCACACCATGTGCTGGTGAGCATTTGAAGTAGGATATTGAGGTAGATAAGGGCATTTTCCATACATTAGGGCAGTAGATCACTAGACAGAATGGAGGAGGATTGCAGGGTTCCAGTTTACAACAGTACTCGAGGTCCTTCAACACTTTCTACAGTGCTCCCCTGCAATTCCTATGACCTTTGAAATGCAAGTACCTGGTCAAAAACTCTAATTGGGCCATTTTTAAAGGTATAAGTTCCTGGGGAAAACTTAGCTACATGTGTAGATCAAATTAACTCATTATAGCTTCGATTGCTAGATCGCCTGCTTTCTTCCTTATTGCCAAAAGCCTATAAAGTAGGTTTGGGGCTGTGATAATATCATTTGCTTTGTTGAGAATGTGCTTTGAAACTAAGTATGTTTATAATATGTTTATTCATAAGGGTCAATCTAAGGAATGCTGATTGTTTTTCTTTTTTGGTTATTAAGGATTGAGGTTCTAAAAATTATTAATTGGAAATTGTTATGATTTTGGTAATAAAAAGCATAGTGCATAGAGATGTATATCGAAAATTAGCTATTTCTAAACATTATAAAAAGGTTTGTAAGGAAAAATGTTAAAAAGAAATTAAAACAAAGCCAAACAATGAGGGCAATTTGCAGCCAGCTTATAACTAATAAGCTATTATCTTCTCCAGCCAAGGACATAGAGCATATGGTTAGAAATAAACACACAACCTCCCTGCAGAAAGGGAGGGAGTAAGAGAAAAATAAAAAAGGGATGTTTTACTCCCTAGGTATAGAGGCAGGCAGTCTCAAGGCTTGAAAGGTAAAGTTGCCAGGTGCTTCTCATGATTTCTGAAAATACTATAACGAAATAACAGGGAATCTTAAGAATTAATCTGTACCAGAATATTCAACCAAGCAATTTTAAGACCTACAGACAGGAGGATGTATAATGCCTTAGACCCCCACCCAGCCTGCTCTTTGGATTGGCTGAGGGCCCATCTATACGTCATGAGCCAGATGTATGGGTTTACTTACTTTGCCTTTTCAATAAAGATATGTGCTTTAATTGATTGTCTTTTCACAGTACAGTCAAGGTCTCTCATATAAATTAATTTATGTGAAAAAACAAAGTTCAGGTTTTGTGACTTGTTAAAATTGTTCCCAATTTTGGGGCTTTGTTTTCCAGATACAAGGAAGCAAAACAATTTGGTGTAGAGAGCGCCTGGGAAAGGCCCCTGAGCTGATTGTCATATGAATCCAGTGGCATCTGGCAGAGCCATGGCCTGGAAACATACCTTGCCAGAGTGCCAGTATGTTGTCAGCCTGACCTTTAGCTCGGGCACCAGGTTTCATTATCTAAGTTCAGCCAGGCACCAGGAACGGATGCAATTATCCAGGCCCAGCCAGAAGTGACGATTACAAAGAAGCCACAAGAATGAAGAATTCCAGCTTTATCTTTAACCATGATTTCACATAATTTTCTTTATCTTAAACTTTAGTAAAACTTCCTGGTATCACACTGTATAAAATAAATGCACTGCACCAGCTCTGGGTCACTGTCTTTCCATCAGAGGGCCAGCTGTTCCACCAGGCCCCAGCTTTTCCCTTCTGTCTCTGTGTTTGTCTCTTTCATTTTCTCAATCCCCAGCCTCCCCTACTCAGGATTTGTGGTCCACTCTCTAGCTGTGCTGGACACGGTAAAAGAGAGAATACTTATAATTTGGTGAATTATATATTTTTCTCCTACCTAGTCCCTCCAGAATTTGGCAATCCATAATAAATAAGTCATAGCAATATGTTTGTTTGCATGAATTGAATAAGACCAGTTTCCAATGATAGTTTTGTTAACCAAGACTTTGACTTGAGTGTCATGTATCAGAGAGACATGCCTGGATTCTGAATGTCACCAGAAGACTTGAAGCCAATGTGAGAAGCTTAGAGAAAAGCCTGGTATATTGCGTGGTTATGTGGTTCATGGAGGTCTTTTTAGGTAAGGAATGAAGTTTGCTTTCCCGAGAGATAGCAAGAAAGGAATCTCAAGACATTTTTGAAAGGGCGAGGGCTACGCCCTCCATCTTGCCCCGAATCCTCCATTTTTGGGCAGCCATGTGCTCGGCAAGGCTTCTTCCTGGAAGCCCAAGCCTCTGCTAGCCACACCCAGGACTTCTTTAAACTAACCAGTGACAAGGGACATGCGTGCCATAGATATGACCACATCCTGTGTAACAAGACACTGACTTGCGCCTGGCCAATCAGTAGGGCCCACAGTCATCTCTCCTCCCCTTACTCCAACCCCCCTATTAAACCCCTCTTCCCACCGGGCTAGTTCTCTTTTGCCACTTACCACTGAGTCGGTAAGGAAGGTAGGCGAGCCAAACCCGGGTTTGAAATAAAGACTCTTATGTTTTTGCATCGGACACGGCTGGCTCCCTAGTGTGGTTTCTTGGGGATCCTGAAATCTGGGCATAACAATTTTGAGAACCTCAAAAACTTGAGGAATTCACCCAAGTCTACAGGTGTTGCAGGAAAGCCTGAGGGACTCATTAAAGCTCAATGAGATTCCAGTAAAACAGATTTTAAAAGATCCTATACCAGTGGTCAGCAAACTGCAGCTCTCGAGCCACATGCGGATCTTTGGCCCCTTGAGTGTGGCTCTTCCACAAAATACCAGATGCAGGCGCTCATGTACAGTGCGATTGAAACTTCGTGGCCCATGCGCAGAAGTCGGTATTTTGTGGAAGAGCCACACTCAAGGGGCTAGCTGCATGTGGCTCACAAGCCGCAGTTTGCTGACCACTGGCCTATACAATCACTCACTGTTCTTATTGTATTCATGCAAGCACTCAGGCCAAATTAAAACTATACTTCATACAATAAATGGATTAGTCTTTAATAAGAATAAGGGTGATTTTAGGGAGAAAAATTATATTTCTACAGATTTTATAATACACAGTTGTGAGTTGATTCCAATTAATTGTTTTGACATTTTATCTTAAACCTATGAATTGAACTGAATCCTAAGTTTATCTAGTTTTCTTGGATGTTTAGATATGACTCTCCAGACTAATACTTACTTTTCTCCAATCCTTAGCCTTGAAATCATTGAACACTAAAACACTTTTTCTTTCACTGGATCACTTGTCATAATTCTTATTGTTCAGTTTGTCTCCACCAAGTTATAATCCCTATTCACACACAGGGAATACCCCCACCTCTAGACACCATTGCCACCTCCTTTCACGTCCAGCCTTCAACAAGAATTTCTTGGCTCTGAAGAAAAATGTCACATCTTTTGGTTAAACAAGTTTGACAACCTTCCCAGAGTTAGAAGGGTTTAAATTTTAAGAAACTAATCTTAGACTTGTGGGAATCAGAGGAAGTCTTAATCCTTACCAGATTTATGGGAAAGCCTAGAAGGAAGTACCCCTGCTCTGGAGGCATGACATGCTTCTGATATCTACACCTCTCCATATGCAGGAGGGCATATAGGCCCTGGAGTTGAGGACTTTTTGTTTAATGCAAAAACAAAACAAAACAAAAAAACACAAAACAACAGCAACAAAAAACAACAACAGATAGAACTGAGGACTGGAAAGGGGAGGAACAAAAGAGACTAAAATAAGCCCTCCAACATTATTTTCAGTGCCTTCCATCTTCCCAGAAAAAATCATATACTAGATACCTATAATATCAAGGAGATTAGCTCACCAGTGGATCTAAAGTCCTAGTCTTAACTAGAGTTCCACCCTTTCTACATAAGTTCCTCATTACTGACAGACAGGGGAGATCTGAATGAAAAAAATAGATTTTTTGATGGTGAGGGCAGACATAGGAATAAAGCCAGAGCCATTTAAGCTCTCCCCAGAACTCTGGATACTGGCCAAACTCTTTGAGCCCTCTGCCTAGAGGCCCTTCTTTTTAAACTCCTTTGGAAAAACTAATGGGTACTTCAGAAACATTGGAACCACCTCAGAAACTTCCAATCAGAGACATGGGTTAATACAGGCTTCCCCACATCTGAAGCAGAATGGGTTCCTGGTAGAACCACGCTAGTAAGTGAGCACAGTCCAGGAGGTCAGTTCTGTTAGTGGGAGCACAGTAAAAGGTTTTCTCGCCCTAGATCTCGTCATTAAGTGTGACTAGTCTGTCAGATCCTCTCTTGTGGCCGCACACAAAGAGGCACTCATCTCACATCCCTTATCTAGGAGGGGGACGCCCCAACCAGGAAGGGAAATCACAGAGGATGCTGGACATCCTTTTGTGTGTTTTCTTACAGATGGGAAGCGCTTCATCCACACCCTGTGCAGATAGCCTTTTGGGCTGTAGTCTTAAATATTGGGACACATTCACCCCTCAGACCCTTAAGAAGAAATGCCTGATTTTCTTTTGTACCCAGGCCTGGCCTCAATATCAACTGGCAGATAAAAAGACATAGACCCCAGAGGGAAGTATTAACTACAATACCATCTTGCAATTAAATATTTTCTATGTGAGGTAAGGGAAGTATTTTAAGCTCTCATATATCCAGGTTTTCTTCACTTTAAAAAATATTCAAATACTATGTCAGCAATGCAAAATTGAACCCTAGCTCCTGACAGCCTTGACCCAAAACAATACCAGAGTCAAAAACCCCTAAGAAGGTAATGGGGCCTAGTGGCCCACAGAATACACCTAAGCCATATTTTCCTCCTTATAATACAGGATCCCTGGAAGGATAAGTCCCACTGAGATCCAAGGAGACTCAACCTGCCGGGGTCCAACCCCAGCGGGTCCAGGGGTTCCCAAAGGCGTAGACGGAGTCGGCAAAGAAGGAATGACACGGAGACAGCGTTCAGTTGATCAGCAGCCTAGCCAGGATCTCCAGCCAAGTTCTGGTCTGGATCTCCAGAGAGGTTCTGCTTCGGAGCTCCAGCCAGGTTCTGTAGCCATGTTCCCTCGCTAAGTTCTCCAGCCAGGTTCTCCAGGCAGGTTCAGTCACCATGTTCTCTTGCTAGGTTCAGTCACCAGGTTCTAGTCAGGTTCTCTTGCCAATTTCTGTAGTCAGGTTCAGTCCAGGATCTTTTGCCATGTTCTCTCCAGCGAAGTTCTTCTGTCTGTAGGTTCTGTGTAGGTTCTGTCTTCTTGGCTCTCTTCTAAGTTCTGTCTCCTGAGTTCTGTCTCTTGCTGTCTTGTTGCATCTGTATTTATACCAGTTGATTCCAATCCTATCAATCTCTATTCCAAAGGTTAGGGCGTTTCTTATCTCCATTCCAGGGAGTAAAGATTATGTAGCTTAAGCATGATTGTTCGTAGTTAAAGTGATTAATTACCCGCCTTGTACTTAGTTGAGGGGTTTTATTCCCTCCCTAACTTCAGGGGAAAATCCCTACCTGGGGAAACAACCTTTCTCTGAGAGGTGACCTTGGTTAAAACACAGCGCCAAGAAGGTAAGCAAACATATTAAGAACAGTATGCTATATATGCCAGGTCCCTTGAAACAACAAGCATGGACCGGCTCCCGGCATCAACCAACCAGGCCCCGATTACCATCCACATTCTCCAGGCAATGGCAGGGGGATAGTTTTGATCCACCTGGGTCCAAATATCATTTTCCATACAGGACTTAAAACAAATTAAAGAAATAATCCCATCCTTAAGAAGCTGGTTGGCCCCTCTTCTCAGCCCTTTGTTTAGCTATTTCTGTTACTTATCTTTGGTCCTTGCTTATTAAACCTCCTATTACATTTTGTTTATTCTTGCATAGAGGGTAGAAGACTCCAAATGGTCCTCCAAATGCAGCCCCAGATGGATACGACTGCCTTTTACTGTGGACCCCTAGGCTGGCCTCCTCCAATGAGACCTGAAACTGCTCCCCCACAATGCCTACTGTGAGCAGGAAGTAGTCAGAGTGGTTGTTGCCTCTGCTCCCAACAATAGTTGGGGTCTCTTATTCGGAGGGGGAACTGAGAGATGTTAGCTTGAAATGGAGTTAGCTAAGGCAGGGCTCCAGTGGAAAACAAAGGCAGGTGAAACATAGGCAGGGGCAGACATGGAAGTTTGAGCCAGCCTAATCACAGGAACCAAACAAGCAGAAATAATAAAATGTGTCTGGACTCAAAGCAGGAAGCATGGGAAACCAAGGGAGGGCCTGCAACATTAAGGTGTACTGACACATAGAAACAGAAAGTTCAGCATAGGAACAGAGAAAGAATACATAGAAACAGGGAAAGTTTAGGTCTGTTGCTGGGCAAGAGAAATTTTTTATAATCTCTCTTTCTGAAAGTTCACTATTGGTGTATAGAAATGCCTCAGATTTCTTGGGGTTAATTTTGTATCCTGCTACATTGCCAAATTCATGTATTAAGTCTAGTAGCTTTTTGATGGAATCTCTAGGGTTTTGTATGTATAATATCATGTCGTCTGCAAATAAGGACAGTTTTACTTCCTCTTTTCCAATTTGGATGCCTTTTATTTCTTCTTCTTGCCGAATTGCAATGGCTAACACTTCCAGTACTATGTTGAACAGGAGTGGTGAGAGGGGGCATCCCTGTCTTGTTCCTGTTCTTAGGGGAAATGGTGTTAGTTTTTGTCCGTTGAGTATGATGTTGGCTGTGGGCCTATCATATATGGCTTTTATTATGTTGAGGTATGATCCTTCTACTCCCACCTTGCTGAGAGTTTTTATCAAAAATGGGTGTTGAATTTTGTCAAATGCTTTTTCTGCATCAATTGATATGACCATGTGGTTTTTTTCTTTCAATTTGTTTATGTGATGTATCACGTTTATTGATTTGCGGATATTGTACCATCCTTGAATCCCTGGGATAAATCCTACTTGGTCATGGTGTATGATCTTTCTGATGTACTGCTGGATCCGATTTGCTAAGATTTTGTTGAGGATTTTGGCATCTATGTTCATGAGGGATATTGGCCTGTAATTCTCTTTCATTGTGTTGTCTTTACCTGGTTTTGGTATTAGGTTGATGCTGGCTTCATAGAATGAGCTTGGAAGTGTTCCTTCCTCTTGAATTTTTTGTAGTAGTCTGAGGAGGATAGGTTTTAGTTCTTCCTTGAATGTTTGGTAAAACTCCCCTGTGAAGCCGTCTGGTCCTGGGCTTTTGTTTGATGGAAGCTTTTTGATGACTGCTTCAATTTCTTCCATAGTTATTGGCCTGTTGAGATTTTTAGATTCTTCCTGATTGAGTTTTGGAATGCTGTATTTTTCTAGGAATTTGTCCATTTCCTCCAGGTTGTCTAGTTTGTTGGAGTAAAGCTGTCCATAGTATTTTTTAACAATCATTTGTATTTCTGTGGGGTCTGTTGTTATTTCGCCTCTATCGTTTCTGATTTTATTTATTTGGGTCCTCTCTCTCTGCTTCTTGGTGAGTCTGGCTAGAGGTTTATCAATCTTGTTTATCCTTTCAAAGAACCAGCTCTTGGTTTCATTGATTTTCTGTATTGTTTTTTTGGTCTCTATGTCATTTATTTCTGCTCTAATCTTTATTATCTCCTTCCTTCTGCTCACTCTGGGGTTTTCTTGTTGCTCTCTTTCTAATTCTTTGAGTTGTAGAGTTAGATGATTTACTACCATTTTTTCTTGTTTTTTGAGATAGGCCTGTAGAGCTATAAACTTCCCTCTCAGGACTGCTTTCAATGTGTCCCATAGGTTTTGGATTGTTGTGTTTTCATTGTCATTAGTTTCCAGGATGTTTTTAATTTCTTCTTTGATCTCATTGGTAACCCAATCAATATTTAATAGCATGCTATTCAGCTTCCAGGTGTTTGAGTATTTTGGGTTGTTTTTATTGTAGTTTATTTCTAATATTATGCCATCGTGGTCTGCGAAGACGCTTTTTATGATTTCAATCTTCTTGAATTTGGGGATACTTTGCTTGTGACCCAATATGTGGTCTATTTTTGAATATGTCCCATGAGCACCTGAGAAGAACGTATATTCTCTGGCTTTGGGGTGAATGTTCTGAAGATGTCTATTAAGTCCATCTGATCTAGTGAGTCATTTAGGATTGCTGTATCTTTGCTGATTGTTTATCTATAGGACTTATCCAGTGCTGTCAATGGTGTATTAAAGTCCCCTACTATGATTGTATTGTTGTCGATCTCTCCTTTGATATTTTCCAGGAGTTTTTTTATGAATTTGGGTGCTCCTACATTGCGTGCATATATGTTTACCAGGGTTATATCTTCTTGTTGTATTGATCCCTTTAGTATTATGAAGTGGCCTTCCTTATCTCTTGTTAAGGCCTTCACTTTGAGGTCTATTTTGTCTGATATAAGTATTGCTACCCCAGCTTTCTTTTCCTTTCCATTTGCCTGAAAGATATTTTTCCATCCTTTCACTTTCAGTCTGTGTGAGTCCCTTCTAATGAGGTGGCTTTCTTGTAGACAGCAGATGTATGGGTCATGTTTTTTTATCCATTCAGCCACTCGATGTCTTTTGGTTGGAGCATTTAGTCCGTTTACGTTTAAAGTTATTATTGAAAGGTACTTGTTTGTAGCCATTTCTTTTTTTGTGTGGCTGTTTTCTTTCTGAGCTTTTTATTTCTTATTTTTACACCAGTCCCTTTAGCATTCCTTGCATTGCTGGCTTGGTGGTGACAAACTCCCTTAGTCTTTTTTTGTCTGTGAAGCTTCTTATTTCCCCTTCAAGTTTGAATGATAGCTTTGCTGGATAGAGTATTCTTGGATTTAGTCCTTTGCTTTGCATCACTTTGTAAATTTCAGTCCATTCTTTTCTGGCCTGATGTGTTTCTGTTGAGAAGTCATTTGACAATCTAATGGGAGATCCCTTGTATGTAACTTTCCGTCTCTCTCTTGCAGCCTGTAAGATTCTCTCTTTGTCCTGAACATTTGCCATGGTGATTATGATGTGTCTTGGTGTGGGTCTTTTCGGGTTCACCTTGTTTGGGACTCTCTGGGCTTGTGTGACTTTTTTCTTCCCCACCTCAGGAAAGTTTTCTGATATTATTTCTTCGAGTAGGTTTTCTAATCCTTGTTCATCCTTCTGTTGTTCTGGTACTCCTATTATTCGTATGTTGTTTCGTTTCATGTTGTCCCAAAGCTCCCTTAGGCTCTCCTCCTGTCTTTTAATTTTTTTCTCCAATTGCAGTACATTTTGGGTGTGTTTTGCTTCCTTGTCTTCTAATTCACTTATTCAGTCCTCCGCTTCTCCTAATCTACTGTTGATACTTTCAATGGAGTTTTTCATTGCAGCTATATCACTCTTCATTTCTTCTTGGGTCTTACTTAGGTTGTTGATTTTTTCATCTGTTTCTTCTAGCTTCTTCCATATGTTATCGATTTTTTCATCTGTTTCTTCTAGCTTCTTCCATATGTTATCGATTTTTTCATCTGTTTCTTCTTGCTTCTTGCAGAGGTTGTCGATTTTTTCCTCCATCCGGTTTATGCACTCTAGGATCCTTATTCTGAATTCTTTATCTGTCATGTTGCTTGCCTCTGTATTACTTAGCTGCTTTTCTGGAGAGTCCTCCTTCTCTTTCCTTTGGGGGTTTCTTTGTCTACCCATGTTTGATCTCACTGACATATCTAGACTTTGAGTCGTTCAGTGGTTGCTCCCTTGGTGGCAGTGACTCCTTGGTCTGTGGTTGCTCTTCGGGCGATTGCGGTAGCAGCTGCTCTTCAGTTGTCAGCAGCTCCTCTTGTGGGTGCTGTTCACAGCTGTGGTGGCTCTTCCGGCTGGTGGGGCGAGGTTTCACGTACAGCTGCTGTTCCTCAGCAGAGGATGAGGTGCTCAGGAGGTTGCTGTTGCTTGGATCTGCTGCGTTAATTTAAAGGCACAAAATACAACACAACAAGGCACCACGTACCAGGCACTATACACAAATATATTCACGATATTAATAACCCCAATTAAAGGTGACCACCTGAATTAAGAGAATTAGGGGATAAGGAAGAAGGAAGAGAAAAAGATAAAAGAGAAAAAGGAAAAGAAAAGTAGGGACCAAAAAAAGGGAGTGCAAAAATGAAATAGGGAAAAAGGAAGGGGGAAAATAAAAGCGAGAAAAGAAAAGAAAAAAAAAAGAGCGAAAAGAGAGAATGAAGTGGAAGAGGGAAGAGACTTTTTATATGAGGAGAATACTCCTATAGAACAGCCATTAATCCCACCAAATTCCAGCAACAGATCCCTGGATATGAATGCAAACTAGAAACAACCAATAATATAACGATGAAAATAGAATGGTGAACACTAATCCCAAAATAAAATAAAGAAAAAAATAAAATGGCACTTTAAAAAATGGTAAAATGGTAGCAGTAATAATACTGGTTAAAAATAAGAAGGTAGTAATTAAAAGGGTAAAATCAGGTGATGGAAAAAGAAGAAAAGAAAGAAAGAAAAAAAAAGAACAGAAAAAAAAAGAATGAAAAAAAAATTGGTTTCTTAGTTAAAAAGTGAAAAAAGAAAAAAAAATTGCAGTAGTGAAGGGCCTTCATTTCTTCTATTCTTCAGTGTGGCTCGCCTTAGACCTTCCAGGTATTCAGGAGAGTGTTGAGTTTCCCTGCGATATACTGTTCCTCTGTGTTGTAAACCACAGTCCTTATTTTAAAGCATGCCGCATTTATTTCCCAGACTGCCTTATTTTGTGTTTAGCAAAGAGTCAGTTTGTGGGTCAGCCTCTGGGTGGCAGTGTTCTGGGGTTGGCCTCTGAGGCTATAGGGCCTCTCTGTCCAGTGGAAGTTCACTGCCCAGAGCTGACTGCGTAATAGTTAGTTACCGGCACTATGTTGTTGCTGGGATTGAAAATCCCCCTATAGGCCAGACCCTGTTAACTCCCAGGGACTGATCAGGTTATCTTAATCCTTGATCTTGTACAGGGTGGAATCTGGGTGTGGCTGTGCTCCTTGCCTGGGGGCTGGGGGGAGGAGACTCCCTCTCAGGAGCGGGTGGCTGCCCCAGTCCCAGGTTCTGGGGTGTCTCAGCACTCAATTCACTACCACCTCTCCCGGCTCCCCCTCTTTCCCCAGTCTCTCCCCAGATTCCACTCCTCAGCACACTCTCCCTCTCTTCAGCACAGGTGAGTGTCTGTATCGGAGATGTCCCATGAACAGGATTCAGTGAAAAGGAACAAACAAATGCTGGCCGCGGAAACGGGGAAGGCTTGGTTTCTGTAAGCTTCTTCTCTTACCGGGACTGCATGGTCAGGTCAGCTCTTCAGGCTGCCCCCTTTAGGCTCAGTCCTCCGTGATCACAGAACCCAGCTCTCAATTTCCCTGGCGGCGCCAGGAATCCCGCGGTTCTCCTTTCCCCCGTCTGGGGCTGTGCCTGTCCCAAGGGACGCGGCTGTCTGCCACGCGGTCTCCCTCTGACTCTCTGGGCTCAGAGGTCTGGCAAACTTTCCTGCCCAAATCCCTGGTTTTTTTTTTTACCTTACCAGGGGAGTTCTGCTCTTCCCGGCTGCAAACCCTCTCACCAGCTGAGGAATTTCGCCAATTCGGTGTGAGTGTTACTAGCTACAGCTGCTCCGGGACACGACCTGGGACACGTCTGCCTATATCGCCGCCATCTTGGTTCTCCTGGGGCAAGAGAAATTGAGGGAATCAATCAGGTGACAACACAGATATAGAAGCAGATTTGTAGCAAATATATACCCCTGGATACAAGGCTTCACAGGGCAGCCCATTATTTTGCACCCCTCCCCATGAGGAGAGTCTGAATCTGCTTGCAGCAATTTTCCATGCTTTTGATTAAATTTTCTGGTCCATGGAGCTCATTCTTCAGCATCGTGAGACACAACTTACCTCGGGGAAAAAAACCTCAGCTCACCGTTATGATTATCAGTACCTGTAACAAAAAAAAGAGAGCAGGAGGAGAAGGAGAGGGAGGAAGAGATAGAGGCAGCCTTGGGACCCATAGTTAGCAGACATCTACCAACTTCCCCAGAAGCTGAGAGCTCCCTCCTAATCCTGAACCTCTGAGCACGGAAAATGAGTCTTAGATAGTCACTCACATCTTCCCCAACACTTGTTGTTTGTTGATTTGTTGATGATAGCCATTCTTACAGGTGTGAGATGGTACCTCGTTGTTTTGATTTGCATCTCTCGGATGATTAGTGACTTTGAGCATGTTTTCATATGTCTCGTGGCCTTCTGTATGTCCTCTTTTGAAAAGTGTCTATTTAAGTCCTTTGCCCATTTTGTGATTGGATTGTTTTCTTCCTTTTGTTAAGATGTATGAGTTCCTTATAAACTTTGAAGATTAGGCCCTTATCGGATATAACATTGGCAAATATGTTCTCCCATACTGTGGGCTTTCTTGTTGTTTTTTTGATGGTTTCTTTTGCTGTGTATTCTCTGTATTAATCTATATTGTTATATGAGAGAGTTATATTTAGTTTTTTCTAAGAAAGTTATTATTAAGTTTAAGGAGTGTATCATTATATAGCATATATGAAACCATTGATTCAAAGAATTGTTATCCTCATATGTCTAGGCTAGGAGATGAGCCAAGGAGCTTTGGGGTCATCTATTCTGGTAGAGTATCATCATCATTGAAATTTCCACTGGTATAGTAGTTAATGTTATTAATAAATATTCATATATACATTTTAAATTCTGCTTTTAGAAGTGAACTCATAATAAGATAATAAATATATCATGAAAAGAGGAATTGTATCTTCCCTTTATTTTGTTCAGTCATGCAATTACACATTTAAGGCACTGTCTTAACTAATGGAATTGTTTTTATTTTTTTATTTTACTTACTTGATTAATTAAGTTATTTAGTTTAAATTTTTATTGTTGAGGGTATTACAGATGTCCCTGTTTTTACCTTCCACTGTCCCCCTCCACCTGGTTCCAGCCTCACCCCTGGTCTTAACCATCCTATTGCTGTGTCCATAGGTAATGCATGTAAGTTCTTTGAATAATCTCTTCCTGCTTCCCACCCCACTTCCCTCTGAGATTCCTCAGTCTGTTCTATGTTTCCATGCCTCTGATTCTATTATATTCATCAGTTTACTTTGTTCATTAGATTTCTTGTTCATTTATTTTGATTTTTAGATTCAATTGTTGATATATATATATATTTGTTGCCATTGTTCATATTTTTAATCTTTTTATTCTTTATCTTCTTCTCTTTCTTCTTCTTCTTCCTATTCTTAAAGAATACCCTTCAACATTTCATGTAATAGTAGTTTGGTAGTGATGAACTCTTTTAGTTTTTTCTGGTCTGCAAAGCATTTTATCTGACCTTCAATTCTAAATGATAGATTTGCTGGGTAGTATGTCCATGCTATTCATCATTTTGAATATTTCTTGTCACTCCCTTCTGGCCGGCAAAGTTTCTGTTGAGAAATCAGCTGACAGCCATGTAGGCTCTACCTTGTAGGTAATTAACTGCTTTTAAGATTCTCCCTTTGTCTTTAACCCTTGGCCTTTTTATTATGATGTGTCTTGGTGTGGGCTCTGGATTCCAGATGTTTGGGACTCTCTGTGCTTCCTGGACTTATAAGTCTATTTCTTTCACCAGGCAGGGGAAGTTTTCTGAAGCAGGAGGTTCTGCGGGGGTGAGGCCGATGGAGTCCTAACGAAGCATGCCCAACTCCGGAGACCAGGTTCAGTGACACAGAGCTAAGTTTATTGTGTAAGTGCAGCAACATATATAACTTTCTGGACCAATCAGAAGTTTACACTATCCTTAGGGCAGCCAATAGTAGGAAAAATCAGGGTACTATGTAGGGACTCTAGGGGGCTTGCTCAGGCGGGCGCTGCCACTTCCTGGTATTCCGAGGAAGCTTGTATGGGCGGAGTGTGCTCAGGCCATTGCATCCGCCACTGCACTGAGATAAATCTCCTGAGCTCTTCCCACATCTCCCCCTTCTTTTCTTATTAGTGCCTGCTGGATGTGTATGATCATGACTTGCTGGGCACTTAGCTTAAGGAACATGTTGTATAAACAGCGAAATAATACTATTCCTATGAAGAATCCTGCTATCATGACTCTCCAAATGAGGAGGTTGGCTGGGTTTAACCAGGAAGTTAGACGGCTGAGGGCATCACTTAAGAAACTAAACTCAACAGGTTTCACTCAGGTATTATTGCATGAGGTGCTAGGTATATCCACCCTTGTCCTAGGGCAGTCCCATTATCTAGAGTCCACTTAAGGAGGTTAGGGCTACTGCTATAGCCCATACCGTCCCATTCTATGGCAATGAGACTGGTTCTGCTCCATCACAGGGTAAGCCCACAGAGAAGTCAGACACGTGGACAGCAGGGAATTGTAGGCTGTCGGCGCTGACAGGCATGAGCACCCCTGGATGAGGTATGGCTGCCCATACATGTTGTGCTCACGCCTGAGAGTTCACTGTTATGATGGCATATATTAATAGGAACAATGTCCTTGCTGACGGATTGCCTTCTGGTGCCATGCATGCAGCTTGGTCCTGTAGATTCTTGATATCTCCCCAGGTAATGTTGTGGGCTCGTCGATGTCTTGGTTGCCTCCACCGTCGGGGCTGGTTGTTCTCTATGGTCAGGTCCTCCATTTCCTCTACTGGAGGTGATGGTGATGGTGGTCTACGGCTCATCGCTGGTGGTGCAGGGTTTGATGTTATGGGCAGGAATCCATGAGGGATTTTTCTCACCTTCTGGAAAAATACAAGCAAACCCTCTCCCTTGGGTTAAGAGTGGGTCGGGGCCCTTCCAAGCCCCGGTTAGTGGATCTCTCCACCGGATCAAGGGGAGAGGTGTTGGTATGTCTCTGAGACCTCCCCAATGTTTGAAAACGGGAGGAAGACCGTCGGGGGCAAAATAAAAATAATTGAGAGTTAATAAGGCCTGTTGTAATAGTTGTTGGGGCGTGCCTGTATTTCCCCCTTCTTTTTCTTTTTGAATCTGGGTTTTTAATTCTTTGTTCTGTCGTTTTACTATGGCTTGTCCCTGCGGGTTGTATGGTATGCCAGTAATGTGTTTGATGTTATGTTTTGTGAGAAATTGCTGAAAGGCCTAGCTAGTGTAGTAGGGGCCGTTATCTGTTTTAATTTTCTAGGGGAAGCCTAATGTTAAAAATGCTTCCTTGAGGGTTGCTATTGCGTGGCGAGTTTTTTTCACCTGTGTGAGCCTGAGCATATGTGGCCCCAGAGCAAGTGTCATTGATTACATGTACATATTTGAGCCTACCGAAGCTCAGAATATGGGTCACATCTGCTTGCCATAAGGCATTGGGTTGGAGCCCACGGGGGTTGACCCCTTGTGGCTGGAGGGGACTTAAAGGCAATAGGGGGCTGCAGGTTTTGCATGCCCATATGAGATGCTTGCAGCTAGAGAGGGTTAAATGAGGAAATAGCTTGTGCATGCTAGCTGCCTCTATCTTTGGATTGTTTTTCCTCTTGTCTTCATGGCTGGAGCATTCCTGATAATTTCTCTCTGTTATCTGGGTACCAATTTCAGCTGGACCAAATTTCTTTCTCCAGAGAGGGCCCAGCTCACGCCATTGGGCAAGAGAGGTCAATATAGAATGCTTAAGTGCCTTCCCAGGGGGCCTTCCACACAGTGGAAGGGATTAAATCCTTTTATGTTTTTAAATTATATTGCTTCAAAACATTTAAAGAATTAGTTTGTAAGCTTATTTGGAATAAATGTATAATATGCTGTTGTAAAATATTAAAAATTATTAATGAGCTTCTGTTATTTTAAATTATATCTTAAAATTCTACTGCTGTATTTTAAGAAATATTATATAAAATAACTTTTTTTGCCCTTTCTTAGAGGCAAAAACTCAAGATATATATTTATTAATTTTTATTTGATAAAGCTTTCCATGTGATTTCAAGCACATTAAATTGGCTTTCTTAAAAAATTCTTTAAGAAGAGGGAATAAACTTTTGAAAACATTTCAGGGCCCATGAAATGTCTCAAAGTCATTCTTTGGTTATAGTACTTTTTATAATTATTAAGAGATATTAATTAAATTAAAACTGACAAGATTTTCTTTTTATACTTTAGGCATTTAGTTACCACAATTATCATTTTTTCCAATTTAATTTAACTAGAACTTTAAACTCTTAGCTGGCAAGTTAAACATTCAGCATTTCTTTAGATTAATAAGAGTAGGTGATTCCTTTCTTGTGTAATCTTAAGTATATTGTATTAGTCTAATTTAGTATTGGAAGGGTTAAGAGAAGAAAACTAGACTGAGATAAGTTTGTTTTGCTTTGCTAGCAGCTTGTCCTTGAGACCCGCATACCTTAGATAAACAAAAACCAACAAAGAACTCTCTCTCCCTGCTCTCCATGGCAATGGCCTCTTTTTTTTTCTTTCTTTCTTTCTCTGCGTTAACCATTTGGATATTGGGAATATTGTTGCAGATCCAGTGGCATTTGCTGCAGCTGTGGGGTTAACATTCACAGGAAAGAGTCCAGGGGTCTCTAGCCCTAAGGACTTCTTTGCTCTATCCCTCTGGCTACACAAGGATTGAAATATCCCCATCCATGGATTATCATCTGTGTCCCCCACGAAAGGGTTACTTGGGGGCCGCTGGGCAGTTAAACTTTTTGTTCGCTCTGCAAGGGGAGTGAGGGAGTGACTCCGGCAGGAAGCCTCCTGGTGAGACTCCCCTGCTTTCTCCTCACTAGAGGTATTTTCTGTCTCAGTTTCAGCCTTCCTTGAACTTTGAGAAACTACTTTTGGCTTGTCGAAAACAGCCCAGGAATCTGCGGGGGCAGAGGGCTCTGGAGGGGAATAGGGAGGTAAAGGGTCTTCTATTCCCCTGCCCGCACCGCTGGTGGTGGAGAACCAGGGGTTAAATGTTATTAGAACATCCCAGAGCTTTTGTGGCTCCCTTTCTGTTAACTTTACTCAGGGGGGTAAGTTTCCCATCATTACAGAGGGGCACTCACCCGACCTGACGCTTTCTTGCCGGGGTCCCTGTTCAGGGCACCAGAATGAAGCAGCGGGTCCCACGGGGGTGAGGCCGATGGAGTCCTAACGAAGCATGCCCAACTCCAGAGACCAGGTTCAGTGATGCAGATCTAAGTTTATTGTTTAAGTGCAGTAACATATATAACTTTCTGGACCAATCAGAAGTTTACACTATCCTTAGGGCAGCCAATAGTAGGAAAGATCAGGGTACTATGTAGGGTTTCTAGGGGGTTTGCTCAGGTGGGCGCTGCCACTTCCTGGTATGCTGAGGAAGCTTGTATAGGCGGAGTGTGCCCACGCCATTGCATCCGCCACTGCACTGAGATACATCTCCTGAGCTCTTCCCACAGTTTTCTGTCATTATTTCTTCAAATAGGTTTTCAATATTTTGCTCTCTCTTTTCTCCGTCTGGCATCCCATAATGTGAATGTTGGTAAGTTTGAATTTTTCCCAGAGATTCCTAATACTCTTTTCATATTTTTGGATTCTTTTTCCTTTTTGCTCTTCTCCTTGGATGTTTTTTGCTTCCTCATATTCCAAATCATTGATTTGATTCTCGGCATCCTCTACTCTACTGTTGAATCCCTGTAAATTATTCTTTTTAAAAAATATATATACTATTGATTTTTTTTTACACAGAGAAAGGTAGAGAGATAGAGAGTTAGAAACAGATGAGAGAGAAACATCAATCAGCTGCCTCCTGCACACCTCCTACTGGGGACGTGCCCACAACCAAGGTACATGCCCTTGACCGGAATCAAACCTGGGAGCTTTCCGTCCATAAGCCGACGCTCTATCCACTGAGCCAAACCAGTTAGGGCTGTAAATTATTCTTTATTTTAGTTAATTTATGGTTAATTTCATATCTTTGATGTTCTCACTAAGGTTCTTAAAATTCTCATTAAGTCCCTTGAAGCTCTCATTAAGATCCTTGAGCAACCTTATAACCATTTTTTTAAACTCTATCTAATAGTTTGCTTTCTTCCATTTCATTTAGTTCTTTTTTTTTCTGGAGATTTCTTCTGTTCTTTCATTTGTGACATGTTTCTTTGTCCACATTTTGGCTGCTTCCTTGTATATGTTTCTATGTATTAGGTAGAGTTGCTATATCTCCTGGAATTAATAGAGTGGCCTTGTATAGTACATGTCCTGTAAGAGTCAGTGGCTCAGACTTCCCCAGCACCTGAACTGGGTACTCTAGGTACAACCCTGTGTGGTTTGTGTGCACAGTCTTGTTGAGTCTCTAGTTTTTTTACATACTTTTATTGATTTCAGAGAGGAAGGGAGAGGGTGAGAAAGATAAAAACATCAATGATGAGAGAGAATCATTGATAGGCTACCTTCTGCACACTCAACACAAGGGATCAAGCTCACAATCCAGGCATATACTCTTGACTGGAATCAAAGCTGAGACCATTCAACCCACAAGTTGATGCTTTATCCATCGAGCCATACTGGCTAGGGCAGTATTTGAGTCTTGATTGCTATTGGTGTCACTGAGAGGAATTTACTTTCAGGCCAATTGTCTATGAAGACAAGCTGTGACTACAGTGGAAGAGCTGTTGTGAAGGAGACACTCCTATGGAGTAGGACTTGTTTCAGTGAGGATTTGGTGCTCAATGAGTCTGCCCCTTGAGTGTGTCACTTTTGAATGTATAGAATTGCAATCTGGTATGGTCTGAAGCTGTGCATTGGGTGCACTGGCTCTGGGGCTTCCCAGGAGGTACAAAGTCAGCCATTGCCTGGGTCAACCTGGAAAAACCTACAGAGCCATCTGCAGATGGCTACTACTTGTGTTGTGCTTGGCAGTGCCAAGGCAAGATCAATCTGTGAAGCAAGGCAGACTGGTGCTAGTGTCAGGTCTTAGGCCATTTATTGAGTAGCATGGGGCTTATTTATGGCAGCTATTGCTTATTGGAGATATCTTAAGAAAGTTTGAAGCCTGAGCCAGGACAGGCCATTCATATGGAAAAGCCACTGCAGATAGCTTGGATGAGGCTGCAAATTGGATAAAGTGTGGTCTCAGGGAATCGCCAGGGTGTAGTGAACAGTGCGAGCAAGGATGATGGGAACTCAGATATGTCTGCCAGTCAGCTCTTTGATGAGCAAGGTCTCAGCATAGAAACAATGGCCCCTGTAAGCACCTCTGTCTGGGAGAAGGCCCCATAGTTCTTGCTCTTATTGAAATTTAAGTGAATGAAACATATTAAAATAATATTACTAAAGATATTTAAAAAACATGAATAACTATGTTTTTTACTAACCAGTTCAGCTATATAATGTGCATTACATACTTGATCAAGGTCATTGTCTCATCTTATAGAGGATTAATTATATTCTTATCTTTATTTCCCATGTTAAAATATAAAAACAATGAAAACTTAGTTGACTTCAAAGAAGTCTAATGCCTGCTATATTTGTGTGTGTTTTTTTTTCTATGTGGACAAATACTATAACAACATCCTGCTATGCATAGATGTGGGAAGAGGAAGAGGGGAAAATAAAGAAATGTAATAAATAGAGGGGAATCTTTACCCCTGGAGAGCTCCTTCTTAAGGAATCCCTATTGGAAGATTGGTCTAGTGAATGAGAAGCTCTTTTTCTGTCACTGTTTCAACTCACAACATCTTAATTTTATGAGATGTATTTTAAGTGACCCCTTCTCTTCCTTACCATCCTCATAGTCTCATCTCAAATAAAGTTCATTTTTATTAATTTATTTTGATATTATATCCATTTCTGACAGAATTTGCACATTTGTAGACTTTGTTTCCAATTCTAAACTATTACGAAAATATGACTAGGATGACATAAATTAAATATTCTCTTAGATATTTCCTAAAAGAAAGGGAATAATAATAAGCTAAGATTTTCATGTGGATAAATTGCAGTTTGCAGTCTTTAAGCACAAATGTTTCAAATGAAGAATACATAAAATTAACATTTGTGGAAGTGCCTAATTTCAAGAAAAAGTTAAATTATGCCTGATATTAATATAATTTTTCACAGAATAATTTATTTGCTTTGAAATCAAGGAGGATAGCAGGATATTAATAACTCTTTCCACAGAAATCTTTTTTAATAGGTAACAGCAGAAAATGAAAAGATGAATAATGTAAACTGGTTTCCTTTTACTTTCAACTATTGCTGGTTGTAGGTCTGGGGTGAATGGGGCTTGACGACATAGTAAATTAGATTCTCTACAAAAATAAGAAGAAGAAGAAGAAGAAGAAAAAGAATGCACACTTAATTCCAAAAATAGTGTGAGAATTCTGCATAGGTCTCCCAATATCTGCTGAAGGTTGGCTTCAGCTACTGATCAAGAACGTGTTTGTTTTTAATCTGTGAGTCAATGTTCCTTTTTCAATTAAAGGGAGTGAAGTAGGACACTTTCTAGAGGCAAACAACGTTAACCTTTTATATCTTATTTCTGAAATGTTTTTATCAGTGCTATTTTTAAGATTGGTCTGTATTCAAGATATTAATCATTTCCTTCACCAATCATTTTATCATGATCCTACATCTTATTCTTAAAAGTTCTACCCCCATGCACATTTCAGAAAATCTGTTTATAGTTCTTGCAGATAGGGCAGTGAGACAGAGAGTCCCAATCTCCTGATATAAGATAAATCAGTCAAATACTGGTCATTGAAAAGTGGAACTTAGAGACTCCAGGCATTCTCTGTTGGGTGCTCAGTGGCAGCCATCTTTGAACAATACAGGGTGAGGCAAAAGTAGGCTGATAGTTGTGAGTATGCAAAATAGAGTTTATTCTGTTATTATTCACTAATTGTTGTATTATTTTCCATACGAATAACTGTAAACTTACTTTTTTTCTCAAGCCTGTATATATTGAAAATCAAGAAAACCTAGTGTCTTACTCTGTTAAGGCAAATTTAACAAAATGCCACAGACTGGGAACAACATACATTTATTTCCCACAGTAGTGGAGGCTGTAAGTTTGAGATCAGGGTGCTAGCATTATTTGGTTAGGACTGTCTTCCAGGTCTCAGACTTCTCCTTACACCTTAACAAAGCAGAGGGGCATAGGAAGCTCCATGGGACTTACTAGTATTTATAAGGGAAATAATCCCAATCATGTGAGCTCTGCTGTAATGATCCAAATACCTTCCAAAGGCCCCACCTCTTAATACAGTGGGGCCTTGACTTATAAGTTTAATTCGTTCAGTGAGGGAGTTCGTAACTCAAATTACTCATGTCAAATCAACAGTGAATGAGTGAGACACGTGATGCTGGGCTGATGTTGTGGCATTCACTGTGATGTTTGCTGCGCCAACTAGTGGTGGGGTATCTGAAGCTGGGCTCATAACCCGAATTTTAGCTCACAAGTCAAAGCAAAAAATTGGCCGAGAGATGGCTCTATCTCGAAAAACTCATTAGTTTGAGACACTCGTAAGTCAAGGCCCCACTGTAATTTGGGGGTTAGAATTTTAACATATAATTTTCTGGGAAAAAATTATTCAGACCTTAGCATTTCACTTCTGGCTATTCAAAGTTATGTTATCACATGCAAGATGCATTTATTTCATCTCAATAGCCCCAAATGTGTTCATTAATTTCCTCATCTACTCAAAAGTTTAAAGTCTAAAAGGATCATCTAAATTACATATAGGTAAGAATCAAAATATGATTCATTCTATTTCTTTACAATATATTTTTATTGATTCCAGACAGGAAGGGAGAGGGAGAGAGAGATAGAAACATCAAAGATGAGAGTCATCTTTCGGCTACCTCCTGCACACCCCCTATAGGGGGTCAGGCTCAAAATCCTGAGCTTGTGCCCTGACCGGGAATCCAACCGTGATCTCCTGGTTCATAGCTCAATGCTCAACCATTGAGCAACACTGTTGGGAATGATTCATTCTTTTATTAAAATTTTATTTTTAAATTACAATTTACATTTAATATCATTTGTATTACCATAGTGGTTAGATACAAAGTGATATCCCATTTTCCCATAAACACCCGGCACTATACTTAGAGATTACAATATTATCATCATTTAAAATTATCTTTATTGTTGAAAGTATTACAGATAGCTCTCCACCCCACAGTTGTCTTCACCACTCTATTGTCTGTGTCCATGGACTATGCATATACTAGGTCAGTGATGGTGAAACTATGACACGCGTGTCAGAGGTGAAACGCGAACTCATTTTGGGTGACACACATTGACAGAGACAAAAAATTGCATAATTCAAATATTTGTCTCTCGCAATGGCCAGAGTTGGGCATCACTCGAGTAATATCATTACTCACATTACTCATGATCAATAATGCAATTCTAAAACCAGATGTAAACATGTACATCAGTGTTGTGTAGCAAAAATACATAGTGAAAACATCCAAGATACATTGTTCCAATATTGACATTAATATAAAAAGGTTAAGAATTGCACTATAAAGAGATTAATCTTTACTCTTGACATTTTATTTTTACTCGAGCAACAAAGTGCCCAATTCTGGAAATGGCCTCGTTATTGTCAACATGTGCCTCGGGTAAGCTTCCCATGTGTTCGGGTGCATTCGGCAAACAGACGCACTTGATCGCCATGTTCATTAGGAGACAGGAGTGGGAGGGTTAGAAGAAAAAGATATAGAGTGCAAGAGTGCTCGACGAGACATTCTGCGTGTCGGATAATTGATTACAGCACCATATATTTGTTGGTTGTACATACTATCTTTGAATTGTTTTGCACCAGGAGTCAGTGCAACAACACTGCAAAAAGTTAATAGGTAAGAAACCTATCAACCTTTTATAAAAAATGCCGTGATTTTTATTTATTTATTTTTGAAGCCTTGTGATGGAGAATCAAAAAAATAAAAAAGCAAGTTTGAATGTTAAAGGAAGGGGAAGTAGTAGTAGCCGACCCTTTCAAGACATATGGACCCAGATGTATAGGATTGTTGACAGAAACAACAGATCATTGTGCATACTGTGTAATGCAACGGTAGTAAGCAGAACGTGGAATGTAAAGAGACGTTTTGAAACTAATCATTGTCAGCTCTTGAAAAAAGTATCGATGAAAGGAAGGAATACATTTCTAGGCAGCTACACTTCTATAAAAGTCAATCAAATTCTATCATTAAATTTGTAAGATGCTCTACAAATTTAACCTCAGCAAGTTACTGTATTGCTCACTCCATGACTCAGCATGGAAAAGCCCTCAGTGACGGAGAATTTATTAAGGAAACATTTCTAAGATGTGCACCAGCTCTATTTCATGATATGAAAAATAAAGATGATATTATTAAAAGAATTTCTGAGTTACCACTCAGTAGAAATACTATCAAAGACAGAATAATAGATCTTAACAAAAATGTACAACATCAATTAAAAAAAGACATAAATAGTTGTAAATAATTTTTGATTTCTCTTGATGAAACTACTGATGTCACATCAAATGCTTGGTTGGCCATTATTGCTAGATATTCTGATGGTCTCACAATGAGAGAAGAGTTGATAAAATTAGAAACAATGCCAATAAGTACATCAGGAAACGAAATATGTAAGATTGTTATAAAAACATTCAGTGACCTAAACATTGATATCTCTAAAATTGTGTCAGTCATGACAGATAGGGCACCAAATACGGTGGGAAAAAATGTGGGATTCCTGAAATTGTTTATGGAAGTTATTAGACATCCACTTGTACCTTTTCATTGCATTATCCATCAGGAGGTGTTGTGTGCCAAATCGGGATTCTCAGAATTGAATGATTTAATGTCAGTTGTAACAAAAATTGTGAATTTTATAGCTTCTCGACCCCTTCACAAGTGAGAATTTTCTGCACTTTTACAGGAAGTTGATTCAACCTACAGTGGACTACTGATGTTCAATAATGTGAGATGGCTGAGTTGAGGTAAAGCACTTGAGTGATTTGTGGAGTTCTTTGAAGAAATTACGGTATTTATTGAGAATAAGGATCTGGCAAACTTTCCTCAGATCAATGATCATAAGTGGGTCAGCAATTTGATGTTTTTTTACAGATCTCTCTGTTCATATGAATGAACTGAACTTAAAACTACAAGGTTTTGGCAAAAGTATTGGCCTTATTTTTGGATACATCAAATCTTTTGAAAGTAAACTTAAAAATTTCAAGCAAGATATTGAAACTAAAACTTACAAGTATTTTCCTCGGATAAAAAAGTATTTCGAGAAGGCCACTACAACGAGTGTAATGGAGTCCATACTTATGTACTAGAATATAGCAAATTCGTTATTTGAACAGTTCAGCGAAAGTTTGACCAATTTAGAAGCCTAGAACAGACCATTAAAATAATTAAGTATCCGGATGTAGTTGTTTACAGTACTTTGGAATTAAAGGATTTCCAATGGATGCAAATTGACGATTTAGAGATGCAACTTGCAGATTTTCAAGGTAGCATTTGGACTCACGTGTTTGTCGACTTAAGGTTGAAACTTGAAAATCTGGAACGAAATCGTTTGAATAATGAAGAAGAGTGCACCTACGAACAAGAAATGTTGAGTGCTTGGAACAGAGTACCTGACACTTTTAGCGACATAAAAAATCTAGCGATGGCTTTGCTAACAATATTTTCATCAACATATTTTTGTGAGACTTTGTTCTCAGCATTAAATAATATTAAAATGAACAAAAGAAGCTGGCTAACAGATGAAGTTAGTGGTGCTTGCTTGGCCTTGAATTGCACCAAGTATGAACCTGCAATCAAAGAATTAGCAGACAAACTTCAGCACCAAAAAAGTCACTAATTTCTAGTTTTCATACCATTTGATTATAATTGTTTTTATTATTATTTTTTCCTAAATGTACATTGTTTTTCTGTTTTTGTTCATTTTATACATATTTTTTGGTTGATATTTTTGTTAAATGGCATTTAAATATATAAAATAAATATCAAAAATATAAATCTTTTTTTTTTTACTATGGTTGCAAATATATATATAAAAAGAATGTTTCTATATGTGACATGGTACCAGAGTTAATTTAGGGTTTTTCAAAATTTTGACATGCCGAGCTCAAAAGTTTCGCCATCACTGATCTAGAAGATATTTCTCACTTATCCTACCTTTCTCTATTCAGAGGTTGCATTTTTAAAAATCCCTGTAGAACATAACAGTGGAAAGGGAGCAAAGATATAAACCAGCTTTATAAGGAAAAAAAATCCAAAATTATTATCTATAATATTTATCCTCCAAATAAGCATTTGTGCTTCCATAAAGGGAATTTAAGACTATCTTGGTGTCTCTCTTTTCAAATACCTATTTCTTTATCTTTTTCTTGTTCCTATATTCTCCTAGTTTCACTAGGCATCCAGGATATGGACTAACAATCTTAACTCTTACCATTGGAGACTTATAGTTCCTGTAGGCTTAGTTACTTCTATTAGCAGCATGGATCATCCATATTATCAGACAAAATTAAAATTATGCTAGAAATATGTTTTTGTGGGTTGACATTATGATATGGGAAGGTATCTATGAGTAAAGTGAATAAAATCAACAGAAAATGGATTAGGCATCAATGCCAATCTCTCTTTCTTGAAATAATAATTGCCCAGTCTGTGATTTCTTCATTAAAAAGGAAACCCATGTGGCCTCAGATTTCTCTCCTATAACCAGTGTTCCTGTATTCTGTCTTCGTGAAATTTGCCAAGATAACCTTAGTTTCTACATTACTGAGTTCTCTTCTATGCTTCACTGAAGCAACTAGTCTCTTCCCAAAAATAAATTCTCTCTAGATTTGTCCCAGTCCATTACACTTTGTGCCTGAGTTACTACTCCTAGAAATAGATTATCTTTGAAAAATTTA